>NC_057794.1:569294640-569339393 GCF_018294505.1 Triticum aestivum
CGCCCCGCTTTAGAAATAAAGAACCAACCACACACATACAAGTTATCCAAGTATGAGCAAAATAAATAAGGCCTGCTACAGCAACAACACAAGACATAGGTACAAGCAAAAGAAAAATCCATACATGACTCCTCAGAACCGATGGATGAACTGCTAGGAAAAGCGACGAGCTGAATAGACTGACCTCCAGCTATCCATCAAGCCGCCTAACCGACCCCTATCCCGCTACCTATATAGCAAATGTGAGGCTACCAGTGCTGAAAAAATGCCATGAATTTAAATACAGAGTCAGAAGATAAATCATATTATTACTTTTAGTCCATATGGTCCAGGTCATCGTCGCATACACCAACCATAAGAGATGTCTCCACCTTCCCATACGGTTGGCATGGGCCTCCAGGAATTCGCTCAAGACCGAGGCTTGACACGCAGGCCCCAGAGTCTACGGACATAAATGAGCAAGAACTGGGTGACGGAAAAAGAGAAGAAGATATGGGTCCCGGATTTGAGGAACCATGCAAAGAGGACAACGGCCAATGCCAGGCCCATGTCACTTTGCCACCTCCGCACTCAATGGGAGGCGATCACTGAGCAACTGCCAGGCAAAGATCTTGATTTCAAAGGCCGCGGTAGGCACCATTTTGTAAGCGTGTTTGGTTGCAACCCTGGAGCACAATCGTTAGGCCAGAGATCTTCCTGGATGTGCCTAGAAGTTGTTTGGTTGGAAACCTGTATTCTCGGACACGTCCCCTGTCTTGAGCTCACATGAAGCTTGATAGGCTTGGCTAGCTCACAGGTAACTTGATTAGCCAGGTTCAGGCCGATGGAATTGGATGCCTGGGTTCAGGCAGATGTGATTTTGAGCTAACTAGATGTTCTATTCCCTATAAAGTCAACCAGCTAATCTAAATTTTTCATGTCCCAGACCATGTTTCCAACCAAACATCACGTGCACACAGCACAGAGAACACACATGCCTTGCTAGGCAAAAAAAATCGTCTTTCCTAGGCCACCATGAGGCATCAAAATTTTACCAGGGACAAAGCCCGGGACATGAACCAAACAAAGCCGTGTGTTTTCAAATAATTTTGGATTGCTTACCACAAATCTCATGTGGTGAACAAAGCCGTCTGTGACATGTTACACAAACGGTACAACACCGACGTTATACTGTAGATATCATCATGCGCTCGTAGGTACGAACGAATGATACGGACACGCCGACAATGCAACTGAGTACATAGGTTCCATTGAAAAAAGTGAGTGTGTAGGTTCTAAAGTAGTAGATCGACCGATGAATACAACCATGTTTTTTTCGTGAATACCCAAAGCTTGTGCATCATTTCATTGATAGAAAAAGTTGAAGTGAGAAAAAAAGAGAGGGTACATCATATGGCACAACCACAAGATGTCATACACAGTGCCCAGAGCGAGACATGGGATTCTCATTCCTAACAGAAGTAACAACACAACGCTAAACTACCCAGTCCAAGAGAAACAGCGCAAACAAAGACGATATCCTAAAGCTCGAAATCCATACCACACGCTTGAGCAAAGAAGACGGCGTCTTTATGAAGGGAAATTATGGCATGATGTCTCACCGTCATCCGGTCGGAGGAACCGGACCTAGGGTTTTCGAATAAAAGGCCGTGGCAGCGCCTCCATGAAGGGTACAACACGGCGAGTGTCGTTGCTGCCAGCAATAGCAAGCCGAGCAGAAATTTTGCGCTGACCAATGTCAAAACCCGTCGGGATGGGATCCAAGAAGGAACGGGCCGTGACTCCAGAGCGGGAGTTACGCCCAACGCCAAAGGTGGCAACGGGCGACGCCGAACACGCGGGCATTGGATTTGGTGAAGAAGGGACGAGCCAAAGGGTGGTGGTCGGGGGATGGAGAGGCAACGTCAAGCCACAGAGGCATCACATGGGATGTGATGGTAGCCCACCCGTCTGCGAGCCAGGATCTGTAGAAACGCAAATCTAGACCTACGAAGCCGGAGCCGCGAAGACTAGCGAGCCCAAGAAGCCGGAAAGAGTTTAACTTCTACAGTGACAGGGCCGGAGCCACTACGGTAGGAACGCCGGTGAGTCCGACTCTTTCTCTCTCTAATAAAATTTGGCCAATGGCCCTTCGTTTTTTTAAAGATCCATCATGTGTAGGCTGCGACGCCACCGAAGACGCGGAGGTCCACACCACCACTAAGAAAAATGGATGCAGTCCCGCGCCGATCCAAATCGGACCCGCCTGCAGCACCAGCGCACAGAGAAACCACCGGCCACCATGCATGGCCATGGCCTGCACGTGCGCCAGCGCCATAGAAGGGAGGGGCAATAACCAGAGCACCTGACCGTAGGTGGTATTGTATTTGGTGCCTTTCTTTTCGATCCAACCGTACTTACTTCATTAATTGTATGGTTCTCTCTTCATCTATGTATAAAAGATCACGTCATAGTTTGTCAAAGTTAGAGCATGGTTAATAGTACAACTACCTGATGGCTATATGATATTGACATGTGAAAGCACAAGTGCTCCGTAGGTGATTTTGGTAATTAATTTCAACATATCTTTTGTTGGACTAATATTCCTAGTATATTTCAGATGAGTTTAATAGTGAAGTGGCTTGGACAAGAGGATGTGGAACCTCTTCAAGATGCTAAGGACAAAGATTGCCAAAAGCTCAAGACTCTACATTTCCATTTCAGTGATCTAAGATCGCAGTGAGTCCATAGGAAAAGTCAGTACTATTAAAAGGGGATGAGGTGTTGTTTAATGGCTTGCTTGCTCAAAGTGCTTAGTGATATGCTCCAAAACCCTCAACCACTTTCTTATTTCCACATATGTCATAAACCTAAAGTCAAACTCGGCCCCACCGATTTGATCTATCAGGCGCCACCGAGTTCACTTGACATAGCCACTACCAGAAACCCTAATCAATTCGGTCTCACTGATGAGATCTCGGTCTCATCGAGGTGGGCTTGCAAACTCTCTGTTGCCTACTGCAATGATATTGGTCTCACCGAGATATGCAATCGGTCCCACTGAGTTTGCTTGACCAACTCTCTGTTTTGCTTATTACCAAAATCGGTCTCACCGAATTTGTGTAATCGGTCAAACCGAGTTGAGGTTTTACCCTAACCCTAGCACACCGGTCCCACCGAGTTGATCATATCAATCCCACCAAAAAGCCTAACGTTCACATTTTGAACTAAATCGGTCTGACCGAGTTTCTCGATTCGGTCCCACCGAGTTTGGTGAATTGTGTGTAACAGCTAGATTTTCTGTGGAGGCAATATATACCCCTCCACACATCCTCAATTCATGGAGAGAGCAATCAGAATGTGCCTACACTTTCAGCATTCATTTTCTGAGAGAGAACCACCTACTCATGTGTTGATACCAAGACATTCCATTCCAACCATAAGAATCTTGATCTCTAGCCTTCCCCAAGTTGCTTTCCACTCAAATCATCTTTTCATCATATCCATGTCTATGAGAGAGAGAGAGAGAGAGTTGCGTGTTGGGGAGACTATCATTTGAAGCACAAAGCAAAGAGTTCATCATTAACACACCATCTATTACCTTTTGGAGATTGGTGTCTCCTAGATTGGTTAGGTGCCACTTGGGAGCCTCCGTCAAGATTGTGGAGTTGAACCAAAGAGTTTGTAAGGGCAAGGAGATCGCCTACTTCGTGAAGCTCTACCCAAGTGAGGGAAGTCCTTCATGGGCGATGGCCATGGTGGGATAGACAAGGTTGCTTCTTCGTGGACCCTTCGTGGATGGAGCCTTCCGTGGACTCACACAACCGTTACCCTTCGTGGGTTGAAGTCTACATCAACGTGAATGTACGATAGCACCACCTATCGGAACCACATCAAAAATCTCCATTTCTCCAATTGCGTTTGCACACTCCAATCTCATCTCTTTACTTTCTTGCAACTTGCATGCTTTACTTTCCGCTGCTCATATACTCTTGACATGCTTGCTTGAAATGTATTGTGAATGTTTAAACTTGTGCTAAAACTCCATCTTAACTTAAAGAAATTAAAAACGGCTACATTTCCTTGTTGAGGGTCTAATCACCTCCCCCCCCCCTTCTAGACACCTCTTCCCGATCCTTACAGCATGTCATCTATAGTCAAGCTTATAGCCGGTAAGTACAATAGCTAGATATAAAGATGTGCTACTTTGTTAATATATGACCCGTCTTCCACTCTCACATGTGCCTAAGAGTAGGTGCTACAGCTGGCTCTTATTCTATAATCGGCTCCTTTTCTCTCTCCTCTTCTCTCCCTTCCATGTCAGCATGGAAATAATATTTTAACTCTTATAGCCTTCTTACATAACCTTATTGTGCTTGCTATTATATGTCATGAAAACGTAAAATTGGAAACCTCTTTCAAATAAGACTTAATGATATACTTTTTGACGTCTAATATAGAGGTGCGCTACGAGTCACCAGACGGATTGTGCGCATGGATCAGTCACCTCGTGCACTGTCAATCAAGCCTCGTATAGCCGCCTGATCAAACTGCATTGTTCCTTCCTCTCCCTCGAGACTCCGCAGCTACGACACATGGGTTAGTGATAACCCACAACTTCGACGAGAGTAGCAACCGCCGGCAAATCGCAGTAAATGTATGCCATCCCCTTGCAGCAGACATTGTCTTCCCTTTGCAGCACACACTTGGGAAGCCCGACTACAACACTGGCTCACAACCGCCATTGCAGCTTGACGGGCTCCACCTCACAACATTGCCACCGTGGTAGCATCGACGACGATGGTGGCTTGTAGCATCAACGTTGACCTGCAATAGCCACGACATGGCTCGGTATGCTACACATACCCCTCACAACATTACAGTCCACCATGGCAGCACTGACGACTATGACGACTTGCAGAACCGGCTCCTATCTACAATATCGACATTGAAATGCAGCACCGGCTCACAGCAGCCACTATCATGTTGGCACGCCACCAGTCCTCCTCACAACATCACTTCTTGATGTCACATCACCAACGACTGTGTGGCTTGCAAGACCACATGGCTGTCTTCGACACGCAGCATCACGACGCACGTGGGACTATGGAAACATGCTCCCAGTAACCTTCTAGAAGGTTCCTAATCTAGTTTTCTTTTTCATGTTGTTCTCTTTTCTGGTTTTTTCAGTTTTCTTTTCGGGATTTTTTTCTCTTTCCCATTTTTGTTTTTCTGATTCATTTTTAAAATCAAACTTCTAGAAAATTGGAATTGAAATTTGCAAAAAAAATTGCAATACAAAATGGCTTTTTTAAGTTTCTAATTTCCAAAACTTTGGAATTTCGAGATCTCTTCATGTTTTCAAAAAATTGTAATTCAAAATTTTTGATATTTATTTTTTGTTAAAAAAATTATTCATGAATTAAAAAAACATGTTTTCGAAAATATTCAGAATTTTAAAAATTGGTCAAAGCTTCAAAAAATTCACACTTTTCACTGAAAAATGAAATTTCTAGGAAGTGTTCGCAATTTTGAAACTGCTACACGTGTCATTCAAAATTATTTTTATTTAATAATTTCTAAAAACTAAGTTTTACTTGCTTTGACAAAAAAATGGATGGAAAAAACGGATGAAAAAAACTCATACAAACAATAAAGCGCCAAATAAATCGCTCGCTACGAGCTTCCGAATGTGTAGCGTCCAAAAATAGGAGGATCCGCTCCGAAAGTAAAGGGGTACCCCTTGCAAGCGTCAATTTTTTTGGAGGATTCACACTGCATGTGCGCCACGTCGCAACCGAAGAGCTTTCCCCTTTTTTTATTCGTTTATTCAAAGCATTTTTATCTCTTAAACCATACCTTCAAAACTTGAACCATTTTCATCATTGGATTTCTCGCATCATCTTCGAAACTAAATCCATCTTAATGGATATTTTTTGTTTTTGCCACTCTAGATTTTGCCAATTTTCCTTATGCCACAATAGATTTTGACATTTCATTTTTGCCACTCTTAGTTTTTGACAATTGTCACAAATGCCACTCCCATGGCAAAAGCAAAATGTTCAGAGTGGCAATTGTGATACATTTCAAAAGTTAAGAGTGGCAAAAATGAAATAAAATTATTTTGCTTTTGCCAAGAAATGGCAATTGTGATAATTGTCAAATGCTAAGAGTGGCAAAAGTGAAATCTCAAAATCTAGAATGGCATAAGGAAAATTGGCAAAATCTACAGTGGCAAAAACAAAATTTTCCCCATCTTAATATGTTTGGAAGAACTTATTTGTCCATGAAAAGAATCGAAAAAATTGAAAGAAAAAACAACATGTGATAAGCACGGGTTTTTCCCCATGAAAGCAAATCTATGCCTTCACGAGAAGCAAATCTATGCCTCTCGCGGAAGTAAAAAAAGTTTTTTTTCCTTTTCGAGCTATGCCTCTCGCGAAGCAAACCTATGTCTTCATAAGAAGTAAACATGCGGAACTCTTGAAAAAACACATTTATTCGAAAGTGCCCTTCTCAGCTCAATCTCATACGAGATCGAGTGAACAGTAAAATCAAAAAATTATGAAAACTTTTTTGGAGCATCGGTTTTGATTTTTTTGCTACGACTTCCAAGAATTTTATGTTATGATGAAATTTTGCAAGCATGTAAAACATTTGTCAAATGTTGCCACACAAATAATTCGGATATTTTTTGTATTTATTTTTTCATTTTTTCGGATTTTACTATTCACGGAGCTCATATGTGAGCTCAGTTTACCGCTTCCGCATTCATTCCCCTTTCTGAGAGGCACAACTATGCTTTTTGCGGAAGCAAACCTATGCCTCCAAATGAAGCAAAGATGTGTCTCTCCCGGAAGCAAAAAAACATATTTTTCGTGCAATTGTTTTTCTCCCAATTTTCAGGAAAACCAAAGAACCAATCTAAAGCCTGAATATGCGTACGAAAAATAAAAACAAAAAATTCTGAGAGATCGCCTAGCACACGACACATGACGGCGGCTCAGAACGTGCCAAGTGGTGCGATCTTAGCCCACCAAAAGTTACTCTTGAGGTTCTCTTGCAAGGGGTAACCCTCGGTTAGTTGCTCTCGATCCACTCGCTTTGGCACATATTTCTCCCGACGCAACAGGTAGCTCCCAACTGGGCCGCCCCATGCAGTGAGCTGTCATGAGTGACTTACTGCAGCATGCTACTTTAGTAATTCGTTACTGTAACGGCTTGGCACCATAGTGGTTAGTCTTTTTTTACTGTTTTTTCTTTTTCTTTGTTTTCTATATAAAACCTTCAAAAATGTGAATTATTTTTTAAATCAACCACATTTTTAAAAGTTATCAGTTTTTTAACTAGAAAAAATATTTTAAATTTCAATCATTTTATGAAAATATTGAATTTATTGAAAATTTCAAAAAAGTAAAATTGTGAATATTTTTCAAAATTCCTAACAGTTTTTGAAAAAAAATTGAACAGGTTTCTAAAGTTGTGAAATATTTTTCTAAATCTAATTTTTCAATGAAATCATTAATAATATTTTTAAAATGAGTTTTTATTTTTAATTTGAATCTTATGGAAATTGTGAATATGTTTCAAAAATCCAAATGTCTTTTTAGAATGCCAAACTTTTTTTTGAAAAGCGAACAATTTTTTAATATTGGGTACATCTTTTGGAATTTTGTCTTTCTAAAGGAAAATAAAATAAAAAAAGAAACGAAAATGTAAACCTACTAGAACACAAAAAACCTGTAAAAAAATATTAAAGAAAAAAGTAAACTTGTTCACACCCCGGGCCAATGGACAGACTCAAGTTTTTTTATTTTTTTGAGAAGAATGGACAGACTCAGGTAGACAGTTTGTGTGGTGCGCAGGCCTCCCAAAAGGTGACAGAGGCATGCAAACATTTGCTCGGGCCAGACGGACATTGGTTAAAAGGCAGAAGGGAGCATGGACATTGGTCACTTAGCAATCAGAAAGGTGGCGAGTGGAAGTCTTAGAAAGGTTCCAAAACACATGATCTGTGGAACTCCTAAACGGGCCAGCCCAGCTCGATCGCTGGCTTGCCAACTTTGGTAAGTGTCGACATGATGACGCAACGAGCGGTGAATAGGAAATTTCATCCCGTCCGTACGTTTTCTATGGAATACTAGTATGAAGGATCCGCAGACCACTTACTCGGCTTTGGGCTTTGGTTCTGTTTAGGTAATTGGGCTTCAGTTCTCATATTGGGCTGAACTTGACCAGGCTGGGCTATTATTCGTTGGTTATTGATAGGCTGCAGTCTGTGTGCGGTGCTCATCTCAGCTCCCGACTTCAGTTCAAGGCAAACTCTCCTCTCCCCTCTAGTTAGGGTTTTCTCTTCTCTCGGGCGACGGCGCCGCCATCCCCCGTAGAGATCGATCTCCCCTACCGCGCCTCTCCGACGGTGGCCTGCTGCGTCGCGAGACGTAGTGGCCGCGCAGAGTGGCGGGTTCTTTGGGTCAATACCGCTCGCCGATCCAACAACCCCCGAGCGAGAGGATCATGGCTGCTAACGCATCGGCATCGGGGATGGCTACATCCGACCTTGAAGCGCTGATGGAGGAATTGGGACTCAAGGAAGATGACTAGAGAAAAGGCTAGCAGCAGCGCGGGTTTTAGGCCTATCAGCAGCGCGGGTACCCGCGCTATCAATAAGGCGCTACAGCTAACGTATAGCAGTAGCGCTGGTCCACCCGCGCTACTGCTACACAAGTGTTGCAGCAACGCGCTTAAAGGAACCTCGCTTCTGCTAATAGCTATAGCGCGCTTCCCCTGTGCGCGCTACTGCTACAACCGCGCTGCTGCTAACTTTTCTCCACTCGCTACTGCTAATTTTAGTAGTTTTTTGTTTTTTTCGGCATATTTGTTTTGTATTTGAACAGGCTTTATAGAAGAATCTTTAGCACATACAAATGTCATCATGATACACATACAAATGCCTGCGAGACCACAAATGTAATCATAGCATATACATACAAATAGTCTCGTCATAATCATTATCCAACACAAAGTGGTATCTTGTCATCATCTCGAAAATAGCGATACATGCAAGTCTCGAATACTTGCAACTACAACGTCATCCATCTAAACAAAGGTATACGCGAGAAGAGCTATCACTATGAGTGAGAGCGGAACTATGCAGTACATGAGATGGCGGTTACGAGTCCTCTCTCGCGCTAGCATGAACCTCAAGTAACTAGCTTCTCCTTCTTGTCTGCTTTTGAAGCCTTTATGGCTGGCGTCCGAGAACCCATTCACTTGCGCCTGGCACTCATGCCACTCGTTGTATACCCCCGGAACCTTCCCTTTGTACACGACATAGCAGTCCCATCTCGCCATCAAGAAACTAGGTACCTGTTAGAGATGCATGTTCATGAAGAGGATGTACAATCATATATATGCAACAAAAGATACTAGAGAACACCGAAAAAGAAAGGGTTAGCAACTAGATGCAAAATACAGTACGCAAATTAATTAACTAGAGGTACGCAAGTCATCGTACGCAAACTAACAAAGTAGTGTTACGCAAGTTCGGCAGGGATCGTGGACATCACAAAGTTGCATCACTACAAATAGTATACAAGTTCAACCGACACATATCATCATCATCGGCATCATAAATCACTAGAAGTTCCATCCTTCCATATCATCGAGGATGGACCCTAGCTTCTTGAACGGCGTGAGGTCTAGACGTTGCATGCCTATGCGAGTTCGGACGTCAGCTCGCGATATAGGGCCGTGGTGGAACATCCCCTTCTCATCGACGACTTCTTTCATGATGATCGTCGCAATGTCGCTTTGGATGCGAAAGAAGTCATCTCTAAGTTTATAATCCGCTTCTCCATGAGATTCTAGCCACTTGTGGATATGATCATCATTTCTGCTTCTCATGCGAAGCTTTTGGTGATCCGTGTTGAACTGATTCATGAGATGGAGGATGTACAATCCATCCTTCTTGCTTGGTTTTGGGACTTGGATGCAGGAGAAGTTAGTTTTATGCGCGAAACCCATCTTCTTGTTCCTTTGTTTCCTGATCTGCATGTGGCCACCTCTAAAGCTGAAGCCTTGGAGAGCATCATCTAAAATATTCATTATGTGGGTGTAGTCTTTTTTCTTGTAGTCTCTGGAAGGGTCAAAATACACGGCGTGGGAGACTTGCGGATAAAGAACAATAAGGACGGCGCGCCCGTTGCTGTGGGGAAAAGACACCTCAAATTATTCCCCATAGAGAGAGAAGGAATGATTGAAATGTATGAAAGGGTTGTTCAAAACTGACTTACTTTGGATGACAAGGCACGAGGACAATTTCCCGGTCCTTATTCTGTACCATGAAGTTTTGGAGGTAGTCCCTAGCAGTTTCACGCTCAAAGTCGCCGAGACTCAAGAAAGACTCATGCATGTAGTACGGATCCGCCACACAGATTTGCGAGACTTCTTCACTGTTCATGACAGAGCTCGTACGTAGCGCAAAAAGGCGGACGATTGTCAAATCGAGCCGCCTTGTCAAAAACATCTCAAAAATATGGTCAAACCGCAGGAAGAACACCTCCGCGGGCCGTGTCTCGACGTAGCACTTCCCCTCAGGCACACGAGCCGCGTATGTCGGATATCTTAGATCCTTTAAGGCTAGTAGGCTTTTCTCAGTCGACAGCACATGGTTGTGCAGTCTCCTGAGATCCCTTGATAGTGCCTCTAGTGGTTTCGGCGGTAGCATCGGCTCACCCGTGAGATGGAACATGGCCGCATCTCTCACGGGTACACGCTCTTCAGAATGCATCGTTTGGCTGCTATGTGCTCTGGCTTGTTTGGAGGCAGCTATCTTCCCCGATCTCTTTCTCTCCTTTTTCTTGGGCACACCTTCTAGACCCTTCCTTAACCCCTTCCCCAGTGTTCCCGGGCTAAGTACTGTACGACCCTCGCGCTGGGATAGTTGAGCCTGTGTTGAGGCGGCATCTTCAGGCGTGTCCTGTGAGGATTTCATGAAGAGAGACTTTTTGCAATCCCTGCTACGACCTTCCTGCCCAGGCATATCATCCATATCCTCATTAGCAAGCTGATAGCCCGATTCGTCGTATGGTTGACTCATCAATTCTATGTCACAGTCATACGCATTTGTATTGAGTAAATCCATAGGGTCGACCTCCATCTCATCATCCATTCTCTGTTCTTCATGACAAATTACATCAGCCAGCACTATTGCACCCCCTTCATCATGTCGTCCGCTGCTCTCACCCGGCACTACAGGAGCTGGTAATTGCGTAGGCAGGGTGGTGGTCTCTGCACATGCTTGTTGATGTGTGGTTATTGGTGTGCTCTCGGCCGGCTCCAGACGAATAAGATTCTTCGGCCATAGCAGCACCCAACCCTTGCAACTTCCAATCCGCGGCGGGGTCTCGTCGTCCGCTCCCACATGCTGTATTGGAGGAGGCAAATCCTCGTGCCCCGATTTCACACTGGACAAGCTAACCCTGAAGTGCCCAGCAGGGATCGGCTGGTTGTGGAACGTGGGTTGCAAGGGGTCCATTATCATCCCCTTTCCCACGTCCACCTTCTGGCCTTTGATCAAGTAGAGTATGGTGCACGGGGTTTCTTTCGCCTGCAAACACATATGTCTGTAGCGTAAAACATCCAAAAGGCAACAAAAATGGAATATTATATATATATATATATATATATATGTGTGTGTGTGTGTGTGTGTGTGTGTGTGTGTGTGTGTGTGTGTGTGTGTTGGTGCGACATGTAATTACCGTGACGACATCGAGCTCAACCAAAGACAAAGGCCCACCAAGCGCGCCAGAGACTGAGGACGGGCTGCTATGAGCGGGAGCGGCTGCGAGAGGAGGCCCAGTTGCGTGAGCAAGTGATGGTGCAATGGTGTTGTTGTTCATGGAGTTGCTCCCGACGAAACTGGGCAACGGGAAATCATGTACCGTCCTGTCTGGATTTTCCTTCGTCCAGTTGATGATAACTAGAACCAAGTTAGTAGCAAAATCATTTCTGCAGGCAGTTACAACTGCATTGACTGCCTGCTGTAGCAACTCATATTTGTCCTCGGCTGCTTTTTTCGCGTCCTCATCTGCTTTTTTCTCGACCGCAAGCTTCACCTACACGTCGATGTCCGCCTGACTAAACTTCTTTTTCTGCTTCTTGGCCTCCGCTTCTTATGCCTCTTTTCGGTACCGGCATCGGCGCTGGTATCTTTCCCGGCGGTACCTTCCCAACCGGTCTCGGCGCCGCCATCGGTGCCGGCGCCGTCGGTGTCGGTGTCGGCGTCAGTTGCGCCATTGTCGCTGCTGGTCATGCATTCCATCGTCACCCCTGAGTTCTGATATTCATCACTGTCTATATCTTTGGCCTCCGTGTAGAACGTGTATCCATTGATATCATATGCCTGATAGGTTACGAGGTTGGGCAAGGGGCCATGTGCTAAGGCGTATATGAGCAATCCGTCGTTAGAGCCCTCCTCCGGGGGATTAGCAATAATATGCTCTTTGAACCAATGCAGGAAAGTGGAGTTGTGCTCTCTAATAACTTCGGCGTCCGTCCTACATACCCCCGGTCACGATACTTCTTTGCGATAATTTCTTTGTGCAGTGCCACGAAAGGATCTACCTCATCTAGGTGTTGTAGCACTACCAAGTTTGCTCTGTCAAAGTCGCTGCGTCGATCTGAGTATGCCACGTGCAGTTCCCTGTGACCATTGCAGTGACCTTCTCCTTCGAGCCTCCCATCGTGCTTGTTAACGGGCAAACCAACACTAACACCAGGCGGCTGGTCTGCGCCATATAGAAAATTCTCACAGAAAGAGATGCACTCTTGTGTCAAATAGCCCTGGACGATGCTTCCATCCGGACGGGACATGTTACGAACAAATCCTTTGATGATCCCATTCATCCTCTCAAACGGCATCATGTTGTGCAGGAATGACGGCCCCAGGTCTATTATGTCATCCACAATATGGACACACAGATGCACCATCATGTCAAAGAACGTGGGCGGGAAGTACATCTCAAGCTCATTCAGTATCACAACGATCTCTTCCTGTAGCCTTCGGAGCTGCTTCACACTGATCGACTTTTGAGAGATGACGTCGAAAAAGTTGCAGAGACCAATAAGCGTGTCACGGACGTGCTTGTCCATTATCCCTCTAAGGGCAACAGGTAATATCTGCGTCATCATCACATGACAGTCATGAGACTTCATCCCGCTGAACCTTTTCTTGTCCGTGTCTAGATATCTACTTATCTTGCCACAGTAACTGGAACTAACTTTGACTCCGGTAAGGCACTTAAAGAATTGATTGATCTCAGCCTGACTTAAGGTGAAGCAAGAAGGGGGGCAATAATCCTCATTCTTTATTTTCTTGCCCTTCTTCTCCCGTGCCTCTGTCTCCGTCTCTGTCTCGTCTGACATTTTACGGGGCGGCATGTGCAGATCTTCCCTGATTTCCAAATCTTGTAAGTCTTTTCTTGCCTTCGGCCCATCCTTGGTCATATCCGGCATGTTCATCAGTGTTGCGAGCAAGCTCTCAAGGACATTCTTACAGATATGCATTTGATCAAGGCAATGAGGTGTATTGAGTTTGTGCCAGTACTCCAAGTCCCAGAACACAGACCTCGTCTTCCATACCTTCAGTAGTGGCTCCGGCACCTTTCTCATCGTCTTTCCCGACGCGGGGCACTCCTTCCAGTTTTTCAACAACTCATCGATTTCAGCACCGCTCCGCTTACGTGGAGGTCCTCGATGCTCAGCGTGACCATTGAATAGATCTCCACGGTTTCTCCACGGGTCGTCTTGTTCGAGCCATCTTCGATGCCCCATGTACACGATTTTCCTAGACCCGCCATCTTTCCTTGACGTTAGCTGCTGAGACGTTGTATCATCCATGCACCGCATGCATCCGCAATATCCATGGCACACCTGGCCTGCCACATATCCGTAACCAAGATAGTCGTGCATTGTCGTGATCAGCGCAGCTCTCATGTTGAAATACTCGCCTTTGCTGGCATCCCATGTCTTGGCCGGTGTTTTCCATAACGTGTCTAACTCCTCCTGAAGTAGCCCCAGATGCAAATTAATATTATTTCCTGGTTGTTTCGGCCCTTGAATAAGCATGCTCATGTGAATGTACTTCGATTTCATGCACAACCAGGGGGGAGGTTGTACATCCATACAAACGCGGGCCATGTGCTATGGTTGGTGCTCTGGTTGCCAAACAGATTCATGCCATCGATACACGCGCCGAGCATGATGTTCCTTGCATCACATTCAAAATACCGATAGAAGCTGTTCAACGCTCTCCACTGGCTTCCATCCTTGACGTGTCTCAGCTTCGGATCATCTCCATCGTCAGGCTTCTTCCTCTCCGCATGCCAGCGCATTAGCTTTGCTTCCTTGGGATCTACAAAATACCTCTGGAGACGGGGAGTGATCGGTAAGTACCATACCACTTTCTGGGGACATTTCTTCCCGGCCTTCTTGTATCGAGAAGCATTGCACACCGGACAACTTGTTTTTTCCGCGTGCTCCTTTCGATAAATTATGCAATCGTTGATGCATGCATGGTATCTAACGTGTGGCAGATCAAGAGGGCACACGTCATCAACACTACTAGGACATAGATTACCCTCGGGAAGAACATCCTTTAGGTACTTGAGATGCTCATCGAGGCTAGTGTCGGTCCATTTGTTTTTAGCCTTCGTCTTCAGCACTTGGAGCGTGAAACTCAAGCGGGTCACCTCAGGATTGCAACCATCATACAATGGAGTGTTCGAGTCTACCACCAGTTGCTCCAGCTTAGCCTCCTCTCTAGAAGCAGCTCTCTCAGTACTCGTCTCCTTGCGAAGCAATGCTTGAACATGAGGGTCCCGCACGATTGAACTTAGTACCGACGAACTCTGCTGCATGGAGTCCATGTCGTTCTCTCCGCCGCCATGTCCGACCCCTTCTCCGCCGCCATGTCCGGCCTCTTTCCCGCCGCCATTATCGATCATCTCTTCGTCTTGCCCCGTGTCATCATTGCCTGCCCCGTCGGCATCCTCAACATCGTCATCCTCATCTTCAGTTATCCACCGAGTATAGCCATCCATGAAACCAGTCATGAGTAGGTGCGCTTCGACACGACCATCGACATGGGGGTCAAGCCAAACTATTCCTTTTCATTTTCGACACGGACATAAAACCTCTGTCAGGTTATTTTCCTTCATGTCCTGCACCGCCGACCGCAACCACCTGTCCACCATCGTTCCACTGACCATCGCGAACTCTGCACGGTAATAATAAACAAATTGATTATAAAAATGCATGCATTCATCAAAGTCATACAAAAATTCGGCATGACCTTCCTTAAAAGTAGGACATATATAGATCTAGAGTTTGCCCGGATTCGCCGAAACGGAAATAAATCGACATTTCGGTAAAACATAGGCAACTCAAATGCATAATTTGGCGTCAACTCATGCCACACACACAATTTCCATAAAAATATCACACACACATGCATAAACATATTTCCATTTTGCAAAAGCATGAAATATTAATCACACCTCTATCTCGAGATCGAGCACACGGTGGAGATGATGATGTAGGGAGGTCAAAAGTGCACAAAGCTCTTCTTGACAAAGAAAGATCTAGTTAGGGGGAAAATAGGTCACTTAACTAAATGCTACATCTACCTAGCTAGCTAATTTGGGAGGAGACAACTTCAACTAGTGGAGGGGGGAGGAAAAAGAGAAAGGAGATGAATTAATGGAGGGTCCTGCGTCTTAGCAGTAGCGCGGGAGAGAAAAAGGGAAAGGAGATGAATTAAAGGAGATGAATTAATGGAGGAAAAAGAGAAAGGAGATGGGGAGGGGGAGGTGGAAAAGGTGGTGGGTCCTGCGTCTTAGCAGTAGCGCGGGAGAGAAAGTGCGCTGCTGCTAAGAGTGTAGCAACATCGCGCTTTCCTATCACGCGCTACTGCTAAACGGGCCAACCCTGTGCACATTTTCAAATTTAGCAGCAGCGAGGTGACAAAAAAGCGCGCTTCTACTATGGCATTAGCAGCAGCGCGCTCCCTGGCGCCGCGCTACTGGTAAACTTATGTCGTTGTGTACTATCGGTGGATTTTTGTAGCAGCGCGGTTTAAGCGTCACGCACTACTGCTAAGTTTGCACCAGCAGCGAGCTTTCCGTAGCCGCGCTGCTACTACTTAGCAGCAGCGCCTGTTTTTATGCCGCGCTGCTGCTAAGATTCTGTGTATACGGTTTTCCCTAGTAGTGTGATCTACAGGACGTGGTGGTGGAAGATGGCGAGCTATCGCAGGAGGCGACCCGCTGGATGGCGATCGCGAGGGTTCACACCGATAAAGTTTACAGCCAGTATTGGTTATATAGAGGCATGAGGGTGGCGTGGGATCTGGCGCAGGAAGTCAAGATCAGACCTTTGGAGGAAAACCTCTACACCCTCCAATTCTCTTGTCTTGGTGATTGGGAGAGGGTAATGGATGAAGGTCCTTGGAACTTCAAGGGGAAGGCGGTGGTTCTTGCGCCCTACGATGGTTTCACGAAGCGGTCAACCATTGAGCTTAATAAGATTGATATCTGGCTGTAGATACATGATCTCCCAGATGGTTACTTCTCCAAGATAAAGGCCCTGTCATCCACGATGGGGGAGTTCATATTTGCTGAGCCAAAGTCACAAGATTTCGAGGGCAATTTTGCTAGAGTCAGGGTGCGAATCGATGTGACGAAACCATTGAAAAACATTGTCTCGCTGTTAGTCAAGAAGAGGGATGATGTGGAACGAGTGATATTCAGAATCAAGTATGAAAGGCTGCCTGATTGGTGCGTTGTTTTTGTATATCTTGGGCATCTATACAAAGAATGCGGAGACGGTGTTCACCCTCCAAAAAAATCGTTTTCAAAGACATAAAAGCTAGCTGGTTTCAGAACCCGGGCAGAGGTCCGGGAGAAAACGAGAGCCCTAGAGGTGGCCGAGGCCGAGGTCGTTCAGGCCGAGGGGGTGGGAGAGCAGCAGTGAACCGTGACACCTCAGGTAGCCAGCCCCCGGAAGACTCTGATATGATGCAAGATGATGTCACCATGGAAGAACTTGCGAGAAACAGAAAGAGAAGCGCTCATGAACAAAAAGGCACACATCAGCGGAATCAGCCGAACAAAAACACTCTCATGCTTCCACCAGCGATCCCTCCAAGCCCCACATCGAAGCAGGAGATGAAGAGGAACAAACCGAGCCCTTCAATGGCAGAGACAAACACAGCGAAGAGTGCAACTCCTAGCAAGACCCCTGATGTGCGTTTGGCGAGCCCCCAAGGAGGGGTTCGCCTAGCGCAATGAGTCTACTTTGCTGGAACTGTCGCGGAATTGGCAAAGCTGCGATAGTTTGGGAGCTTCGCGATTTAGCGACGCAGTTTGCCCCCTCTGTTCTTTGCATTCTAGAAACACAGATAGAGGGTACGAGAGTAGAGAATTTGGCAGAAGGTTTAGGTTTCAATAAAAGTTTTGCAGTTAGTAGTTCCGGAAGGAATCGTGGTCTTTGTATCTTTTGGAACGATGAAATAACAGTGGAAGTTATTGGTTATTCGAGGTACCATATTGATGCTTTAGTAGATAATATGGTGGATATGCAGGTTAGAGTAACCTTTGTCTACAGAGAGGCTCAGGTTCTGGATAGGCAAAACACTTGGAATACTCTGAAGAACATAGCCGAGTCTCAGAACAGGCCTTGGGCGGTCATTGGCAACTGCAACGAGGTTCTGAATCTCAGCAAGCATGATGGAGTGGGATGTCGAAGCCAAGCTCAGATTGATGGTTTTCGGGAAGCTGTTGATACATGCGGTTTATTAGATATAGGATACACGGGAACAAGATGGACGTTTGAAAAAAGGGTTGCTGGCGGCACTTTCACTCGAGTCCGTTTGGAGAGATGTTTGGCGAACCCGGAGTGGCTGGCCGCATTCCCAGAATCTGCTTTACACCACAAGACGGCGGCGAGCTCCGATCATGTACCAATCCTCCTCACGGTACGTGATTTGCATGCATGCAGGGCGGGCCCCAGGGCTTTTAAATACGAGACCATGTGGGAGAGAGAGGAATCTCTCTTCACGGCTATGGCAAACCGATGGAGCATGCAGGAGGGGCGGGGGGACAGTGTAATCATTGCATGCAAAGTTGGAGGACCTGGCTGGAGACCTGTCGGCCTGGGAACGCAACACCTTTGGATCAGTGCGGAAAGAGATAGCTCAATTAAAAGTCCAGCTACAGGAGTTGCACGCCAGCCCAGGAAGATCCGGCCCCACTCGCGAAGAGACAAAGGTCACCGATCGACTGGTTGAACTGTTCCATCGTGAGGAAATGCTCTGGCTCCAGAGGGCGCGTCTGGATTGGCTAGTTCATGGCGACAAAAATACCTATTTTTCCATCTGAGGGCAAGTAAAAGGTGCCGCAAAAATCAAATAAAATCATTGCAAGATGAGAAGGGCCAGGTCATAGAGGATTCAGTTGAGCTGGAAGAGATGACAACGACGTTCTACAAAAACTTATACACTTCTGAAGGGGTGCATGATATGGAGGAAGTGCTCAGACACGTGCCAACTAAGGTAACACCTGATATGAACAATCTTCTGAACGTGCCATATTCCCAAGAGGAGGTAGAGTGTGCCTTGTTTCAAATATTTCCAATCAAAGCCCCTGGACCGGATGGTTTTCCTGCTCACTTTTTCCAGCGTCACTGGGAGTTGTGTGGAGATGAGGTCACATCGGTGGTTCTCAAAATTGTTGAGGGACAGAGTCCGCAGCTTGTACCAACAACACGATATTGGTCCTCATTCCCAAGGTAAAAAACCCCACACTTCTCAAACAGTTCAGGCCAATCAGCTTATGCAACGTGCTCTACAAAATTGCTTCCAAGGTAATATCCAACAGGCTAAAGAAAATACTTCCAGATATCATCTCACAAGAGTAGTCTGCTTTTGTTCCTGGCAGATTAATCACAGATAATATTATAACAACTTATGAGTGTTTGCATTTCATGAAGAGGAACAAGGCTAAAAAACATCAGTCATGTGCCCTCAAGCTAGACATGATGAAAGCCTACAATAGAGTTGAATGGACCTATCTTCGAGCTATAATGCTTAAGTTGGGTTTCTCCACCCGGTGGGTTGATATTGTTATGAGCATGGTATCAACAGTGGAATTCTCAGTAGTGTTCAACGGAAAGAAACTTGAAGAGTTCTGTCCTTCACGTGGGATCCGGCAAGGGGACCCGATATCTCCGTACTTGTTCTTATTAGCAGCAGAGGGCCTGTCGTGCCTATTAAAATCACAAAGAGAGTCATCCAATTTGGATGGGATTCAAGTGGCTCCCTCGGCGCCACTGGTTAACCATCTATTATTCGCTGATGACAGCCTGCTGTTCTTCAAGGCAAATAGTGCGGGGGCTACCAAGGTGAACCAAGTGTTGGATACATATTGCAATGCAACAGGTCAGCGCATAAACTTGGAGAAATCTTCCATTTTTTTCAGCAAAGGCATCCCTGAGCCTGTCCGCAATGATATAAAAGCTATCTTGAATGTCCCGAATGAAACTTTGAATGAGAAATATTTAGGTATGACCACCGATGTGGGGGCCTCAAAAAATGGATCGTTCAAATATTTGAAGGACAGATTGTGGAATAAGATCCAGGGTTGGATTGAAAGGACGATGTCATCTGCGGGGAAGGAGGTGTTGGTTAAGGCCGTGGCACAAGCATTTACAGTGTTCTTGATGTCTTGTTTCAAACTGCCAAGAGGGCTACGTGAGCACCTGAACATGTTGATTAGAAAGTTTTGTGGCGAAGTAAGAATGGGCAGCGCAAATCACATTGGGTCTCGTGGAAGGCAATGACTCAGCCCAAGAGCATGGGAGGCCTCGGCTTCAAAGACTTTGAGCTCTTCAACCTAGCGATGCTTGCTAGACAGGTATGGCGTATGCTTCGGGATCCTAACTCTCTTAGTGCGTGGATTGTGAAGATCATCTATCATCCGAACACCACCATCCTGGATGCTTCACTTGGGAGCCACCCGAGTCAGATATGGAGAGCACTAGTGGAGGGACGGGACACTTTGAAGCTCGGTCTGATTAGGTGCATTGGCAACGGAGATCGCACTGACATATGGTCGGACAACTGGCTCCCTAGGCAGGAAATGGTGAGACCATATGGGTGCATTGCCAACATACCCCCGACCATAGTTTCGGAGTTGATTGATCATACAAGCGCAACTTTGAACAAACCTAAGATAGATGCCACTTTCTTTGCGTTTGATGCCAAAGTGATTCTTATTATACCGCTGAGCACAACACCCATGGAGGACTTCTGGAGTTGGGCACATGAACAGACAGGCCAATTCACTGTGCGATCGGCGTATAATATGCTTGTGGCGACGAGGCAGAGGAGAGAAGCCTGGCTGGAAGTGTTGGGGAACGTATCAGAACTTTAAAATTTTCTACGCATCACCAAGATCAATCTATGGAGTCATCTAGCAACGAGGGAGAGGGGAGTGTCTCTACATACCCTTGTAGATCGCGCGCAGAAGCGTTCAAGAGAACGGGGTTGATGGAGTCGCACTCGTCGTGATCCAAGTCACCGATGACCTAGCGCCGAACGGACGTCACCTCTGCGTTCAACACACGTACAGTTGGGAAGACGTCTCCTCCAACTTGATCCAGCAAGGGGGAAGGAGAGGTTGATGGAGATCTAGCAGCACGACGGCGTGGTGGTGGAAACTACGGCGATCTCGGCAGGGCTTCACTGAGCACTGCGAGAAGGAGAGGTGTCACGGGAGGGAGAGGGAGAGGCCAGGGGCTAGGGTACGGCTGCCCTCCCTCCCCCACTATATATAGGGTCCCTAGGGGGGGGCGCCGGCCCTAGGAGATCCAATCTCCAAGGGGGGCGGCGGCCAAGGGGGTGGCTTGCCCCCCAAGGCAAGTGGGGCGCCCCCCCACCCCTAGGGTATCCAACCCTAGGCGCAGGGGAGGCCCAAGGGGGGCGCACCAGCCCACTATGGGCTGGTTCCCCTCCCAATTCAGCCCATGGGGCCCTCCGGGATAGGTGGCCCCACCCGGTGGACCCCCGGGACCCTTCCGGTGGTCCCGGTACAATACCGATTACCCCTGAAACTTTCCCGATGGCCGAAACTTGACTTCCTATATATAAATATTCACCTCCGGACCATTTCGGAACTCCTCGTGACGTCCGGGATCTCATCCGGGACTCCGAACAACTTTCGGGTTACTGTATACTAATATCTCAAAAACCCTAGTGTCACCGAACCTTAAGTGTGTAGACCCTACGGGTTCGGGAGACACGCAAACATGACCGAGACGACTCTCCGGTCAATAACCAACAGCGGGATCTGGATACCCATGTTAGCTCCCACATGCTCCTCAATGATCTCATCGGATGAACCACGATGTCGAGGATTCAATCAATCCATATACAATTCCCTTTGTCAATCGGTACGTTACTTGCCCGAGACTCGATCGTCGGTATCCCAATACCTCGTTCAAACTCGTTACCGGCAAGTCACTTTACTCGTACCGTAATGCATGATCCCGTGATCAACCAGTTGGTCACATTGAGCTCATTATGATGATGCATTACCGAGTGGTCCCAGAGATACCTCTCCGTCATACGGAGTGACAAATCCGTCATAATAGACACTTTCGGAGATACCTGTAGTGTACCTTTATAGTCACCCAGTTACGTTGTGACGTTTGGCACACCCAAGGCACTCCTACGGTATCCAGGAGTTGCACAATCTCATGGTCTAAGTAAATGATACTTGACATTCGGAAAATCTATAGCAAACGAACTACATGATCTTTGAACTATGCTTAGGATTGGGTCTTGTCCATCACATCATTCTCCTAATGATGTGATCCCGTTATCAATGACATCTAATGTCCATAGTCAGGAAACCATGACTATCTTTTGATCAACGAGCTAGTCAACTAGAGGCTCACTAGGGACGTGTTGTGGTCTATGTATTCACACATGTATTACGATTTCCGGATAACACAATTATAGCATGAACAATAGACAATTATCATGAACAAAGAAATATAATAATAACCATTTTATTATTGCCTCTAGGGCATATTTCCAACAGTCTCCCACTTGCACTAGAGTCAATAGTCTAGTTGCATTGTGATGAACCGAACACCCATGCAGTTCTGGTGTTGATCATGTTTTGCTCTAGGGAGAGGTTTAGTCAACGGATCTGCCACATTCAGGTCCGTATGTACTTTACAAATATCTATGTCTCCATTTTGAAAACTTTCACGAATGGAGTTGAAGCGACGCTTGATATGCCTGGTCTTCCAATGAAACCTGGGCTCCTTGGCAAGGGCAATAGCTCCAGTGTTGTCACAGAAGAGAGTCATCGGGCCCGACGCATTGGGTACGACTCCTAGGTCGGTAATGAACTCCTTCACCTAGATTGCCTCTTGTGCTGCCTCCGAGGCTGCCATGTACTCTTCTTCACATGTAGATCCCACCACAACGCTTTACTTGCAACTGCACCAGCTTACTGCCCCACCATTCAAAATATACACGTATCCGGTTTGTGACTTAGAGTCATCCAGATCTGTGTCGAAGCTAGCATCGACGTAACCCTTTACGACGCGCTCTTCCTCACCTCCATAAACGAGAAACATATCCTTAGTCCTTTTCAGGTACTTCAGGATATTCTTGACCGCTGTCTAGTGTTCCATGCCGGGATTACTTTGGTACCTTCCTACCAAACTTACGGCAAGGTTTACATCAGGTCTGGTACACAGCATAGCATACATGATAGTGTTGGGTTTCGTAGTAATTTCAAAAAAATTCCTACGCACACGCAAGATCATGGTGATGCATAGCAACGAGAGGGGGAGAGTGTGATCTGCGTACCCTTGTAGATCGACAACGGAAGCGTTAACTTGGTTGATGTAGTCGTACGTCTTCACGGCCCGGCTGATCAAGCACCGAAACTACGGCACCTCCGAGTTCCATCACACGTTCAGCTCGATGACGATCCCCGGACTCCTATCCAGCAAAGTGTCGGGGAAGAGTTCCGTCAGCACGACGGCATGGTGACGATCTTGATGTACTACTGTCGCAGGGCTTCGCCTAAGCACCGCTACAATATTATCGAGGACTATGGTGGAAGGGGGCACCGCACACGGCTAAGAATATGATCACGTGGATCAACTTGTGTCTCTAGGGGGTGCCCCTGCCTCCATATATAAAGGTTCAAGGTAGGGGGGCCGGCAAGCTAGGAGAGGCACGCCAGGAGGAGTCCTACTCCCTCTGGGAGTAGGAATCCCCCCCTTTCCTAGTTGGAATAGGATTCGTGGAGGGGGGGAAAGAGGAGAGAGAGGAGGAAGGGGGGCCGGCCCCCTCTCCTTGTCCAATTCGGACCAAGGGGGGGAGGGGCATGCAGCACATCGCTGGCCACCTCTCCTCTCTTCCACTAAGGCCCATATACCTCCCGGGGGGTTCCGGTAACCTCCCGGTACTCCGGTAAAATCCCGATTTCACCCGGAACACTTCCGATATCCAAACATAGGCTTCCAATATATCAATCTTTATGTCTCGACCATTTCGAGACTCCTCGTCATGTCCGTGATCATATCCGGGACTCCGAACAACCTTCGGTACATCAAAATGCATAAACTCATAATATAACTGTCATTGTAACCTTAAGCGTGCGGACCCTACGGGTTCGAGAACAATGTAGACATGACCGAGACACGTCTCCGGTCAATAACCAATAGCGGAACCTGGATGCTCATATTGGCTCCTACATATTCTACGAAGATCTTTTATCGGTCAGACCGCATAACAACATATGTTGTTCCCTTTGTCATTGGTATGTTACTTGCCCGAGATTCGATCGTCGGTATCCCATACCTAGTTCAATCTCGTTACCGGCAAGTCTCTTTACTCGTTCTGTAATACATCATCCCGCAACTAACTCATTAGTTGCAATGCTTGCAAGGCCTAAGTGATGTGCATTACCGAGAGGGCCCAGAGATACCTCTCTGACAATCGGAGTGACAAATCCTAATCTCGAAATACGCCAACCCAACATGTACCTTTGGAGACACCTGTAGAGCTCCTTTATAATCACCCAGTTACGTTGTGATGTTTCGTAGCACACAAAGTGTTCCTCTGGCAAACGGGAGTTACATAATCTCATAGTCATAGGAACATGTATAAGTCATGAAGAAAGCAATAGCAACATACTAAACGATCGGGTGGTAAGCTAATGGAATGGGTCATGTCAATCAGATCATTCAACTAATGATGTGATCCCGTTAATCAAATAACAACTCTTTGTCCATGGTTAGGAAAGATAACCATCTTTGATTAACGAGCTAGTCAAGTAGAGGCATACTAGTGACACTCTGTTTGTCTATGTATTCACACATGTATTATGTTTCCGGTTAATACAATTCTAGCATGAATAATAAACTTTTATCATGATATAAGGAAATAAATAATAACTTTATTATTGCCTCTAGGGCATATTTCCTTCAGTATCCCACTTGCACTAGAGTCAATAATCTAGATTACACAGTAATGATTCTAACACCCATGGAGCCTTGGTGCTGATCATGTTTTGCTCGTGGAAGAGGCTTAGTCAACGGGTCTGCAACATTCAGATCCGTATGTATCTTGCAAATCTCTATGTCTCCCACCTGGACTAGATCCCGTATGGCATTGAAGTGTCTCTTAATGTGCTTGGTTCTCTTGTGAAATCTGGATTCCTTCTCCAAGGCAATTGCACCAGTATTGTCACAAAAGATTTTCATTGGACCCGATGCACTAGGTATGACACCTAGATCGGATATGAACTCCTTCATCCAGACTCCTTCATTCGCTGCTTCCGAAGCAGCTATGTATTCCGCTTCACACGTAGATCCCGCTACGATGCTCTGTTTAGAACTGCACCAACTGACAGCTCCACCGTTTAATGTAAACACGTATCCGGTTTGCGATTTAGAATCGTCCGGATCAGTGTCAAAGCTTGCATCAACGTAACCGTTTACGATTAGCTCTTTGTCACCTCCATATACGAGAAACATATCCTTAGTCCTTTTCAGGTACTTCAGGATGTTCTTGACCGCTGTCTAGTGATCCACTCCTGGATTACTTTGGTACCTCCCTGCTAGACTTATAGCAAGGCACACATCAGGTCTGGTACACAACATTGCATACATGATAGAGCCTATGGCTGAAGCATAGGGAACATCTTTCATTTTCTCTCTATCTTCTGCAGTGGTCGGGCATTGAGTCTGACTCAACTTCACACCTTGTAACACAGGCAAGAACCCTTTCTTTGCTTGATCCATTTTGAACTTCTTCAAAATCTTGTCAAGGTATGTGCTTTGTGAAAGTCCAATTGAATGTCTTGATCTATCTCTATAGATCTTTATGCCTAAAATGTAAGCAGCTTCACCGAGGTCTTTCATTGAAAAACTCTTATTCAAGTATCCCTTTATGCTATCTAGAAATTCTATATCATTTCCAATCAGTAATATGTCATCCACATATAATATCAGAAATGCTATAGAGCTCCCACTCACTTTCTTGTAAATACAGGCTTCTCCAAAAGTCTGTATAAAACCAAATGCTTTGATCACACTATCAAAGCGTTTATTCCAACTCCGAGAGGCTTGCACCAGTCCATAAATGGACCGCTGGAGCTTGCACACTTTGTTAGCTCCCTTTGGATTGACAAAACCTTCCGGTTGCATCATATACAACTCTTCTTCCAGAAATCCATTCAGAAATGCAGTTTTGACATCCATCTGCCAAATTTCATAATCATAAAATGCGGCAATTGCTAACATGATTCGGAGAGACTGAAGCATCGCTACGGGTGAGAAGGTCTCATCGTAGTCAATCCCTTGAACTTGCCGAAACCCTTTTGCGACAAGTCGAGCTTTGTAGACAGTAATATTACCGTCGGCGTCAGTCTTCTTCTTGAAGATCCATTTATTCTCAATTGCTTGCCGATTATTGGGTAACTCAACCAAAGTCCATACTTTGTTCTCATACATGGATCCCATCTCAGATTTCATGGCTTCAAGCCATTTTGCGGAATCTGGGCTCACCATCGCTTCTTCATAGTTCGTAGGTTCATCATGATCTAGTAGCATGACTTCCAGAACAGGATTACCGTACCACTCTGGTGCGGATCTCACTCTGGTTGATCTACAAGGTTCAGTAGTATCTTGTTCTGAAGTTTCATGATCATTATCATTAGCTTCCTCACTAATTGGTGTAGGTGTCACAGAAAAAGTTTTCTGTGATGCACTACTTTCCAATGAGGGAGCAGGTACAGTTACCTCGTCAAGTTCTACTTTCCTCCCACTCACTTCTTTCGAGAGAAACTCCTTCTCCAGAAAGTTTCTGAACTTAGCAACAAAAGTCTTGCCTTCGGATCTGTGATAGAAGGTGTATCCAATAGTCTCCTTTGGATATCCTATGAAGACACATTTCTCCGATTTGGGTTCGAGCTTATCAGGTTGAAGCTTTTTCACATAAGCATCGCAGCCCCAAACTTTCAGAAACGACAACTTTGGTTTCTTGCCAAACCATAGTTCATAAGGCGTCGTCTCAACGGATTTTGATGGTGCCCTATTTAATGTGAATGCGGCCGTCTCCAAAGCATAACCCCAAAACGATAGCGGTAAATCAGTAAGAAACATCATAGATCGCACCATATCTAGTAAAGTACGATTACGACATTCGAACACACCATTACGCTGTGGTGTTACGGGTGGCGTGAGTTGTGAAACTATTCCGCATTGTTTCAAATGTACACCAAACTCGTAACTCAAATATTCTCCTCCACGATCAGATCGTAGAAACTTTATTTTCTTGTTACGATGATTTTCAACTTCACTCTGAAATTCTTTGAACTTCTCAAACGTTTCAGACTTATGTTTCATTAAGTAGATATACCCATATCTGCTTAAGTCATCTGTGAAGGTGAGAAAATAACGATATCTGCCACGAGCCTCAATATTCATCGGACCACATACATCTGTATGTATGATTTCCAACAAATCTGTTGCTCTCTCCATAGTACCGGATAACGGCGTTTTAGTCATCTTGCCCATGAGGCACGGTTCGCAAGTACCAAGTGATTCATAATCAAGTGGTTCCAAAAGTCCATCAGTATGGAGTTTCTTCATGCGCTTTACACCGATATGACCTAAACGGCAGTGCCACAAATAGGTTGCACTATCATTATCAACTATGCATCTTTTGGCTTCAACATTATGAATATGTGTGTTACTACTATCGAGATTCAATAAGAATAGACCACTCTTCAAGGGTGCATGACCATAAAAGATATTACTCATATAAATAGAACAACCATTATTCTCTGATTTAAATGAATAACCGTCTCGCATCAAACAAGATCCAGATATAATGTTCATGCTTAACGCTGGCACCAAATAACAATTATTTAGGTCTAATATTAATCCCGAAGGTAGATGTAGAGGTAGCGTGCCGACTGCGATCACATCGACTTTGGAACCGTTTCCCACGCGCATCGTCACCTCGTCCTTAGCCAATCTTCGCTTAATCCGTAGTCCCTATTTCGAGTTGCAAATATTAGCAACAGAACCAATATCAAATACCCAGGTGCTACTGCGAGCATTAGTAAGGTACACATCAATAACATGTATATCACATATACCTTTGTTCACCTTGCCATCCTTCTTATCCGCCAAATACTTGGGGCAGTTCCGCTTCCAGTGACCAGTCTGCTTGCAGTAGAAGCACTCAGTTTTAGGCTTAGGTCCAGACTTGGGTTTCTTCTCTTGAGCAGCAACTTGCTTGTTGTTCCTCTTGAAGTTCCCTTTCTTCCTCCCTTTGCCCTTTTTCTTGAAACTAGTGGTCTTGTTGACCATCAACACTTGATGCTCCTTTTTGATTTCTACCTCCGCAGCTTTCAGCATTGCGAAGAGCTCGGGAATAGTCTTATTCATCCCTTGCATATTATAGTTCATCACGAAGCTCTTGTAGCTTGGTGGCAGTGATTGGAGAATTCTGTCAATGACACAATCATCTGGAAGATTAACTCCCATTTGAATCAAGTGATTATTATACCCAGACATTTTGAGTATATGCTCACTGACAGAACTGTTCTCCTCCATCTTGCAGCTATAGAACTTATTGGATACTTCATATCTCTCAATCCGGGCATTTGCTTGAAATATTAATTTCAACTCCTGGAACATCTCATATGCTCCATGACGTTCAAAACGTCGTTGAAGTCCCGGTTCTAAGCCGTCAAGCATGGCACACTAAACTATCAAGTAGTCATTAGCTTTTCTCTGCCAGACATTCACAACATCTGGTGTTGCTCCAGCAGCAGGCCTGGCACCCAGCGGTGCTTCCAGGACGTAATTCTTCTGTGCAGCAATGAGGATAATCCTCAAGTTACGGACCCAGTCCGTGTAATTGCTACCATCATCTTTCAACTTTGCTTTCTCAAGGAACGCATTAAAATTCAACGGAACAATAGCACGGGCCATTTATCTACAATCATACATAAACAAGCAAGATACTATCAGGTACTAAGTTCATGATAAATTTAGGTTCAATTAATCATATTACTAAAAGAACTCCCACTTAGATAGACATCCCTCTAATCCTCTATGTGATTACGTGATCCAAATCAACTAAACCATGTCCGATCATCACGTGAGATGGAGTAGTTTCATTGGTGAACATCACTATGTTGATCATATCTACTATATGATTCACGCTTGACCTTTCGGTCTCCGTGTTCCGAGGCCATATCTGTATATGGTTGGCTCGTCAAGTATAACCTGAGTATTCCGCGTGTGCAACTGTTTTGCACCCGTTGTATTTGAACGTAGAGCCTATCACACCTGATCATCACGTGGTGTCTCAGCACGAAGAACTTTCGCAACGGTGCATACTCAGGGAGAACACTTCTTGATAATTTAGTGAGAGATCATCTTATAATGCTACCGTCAATCAAAGCAAGATAAGATGCATAAAAGATAAACATCACATGCAATCAATATAAGTGATATGATATGGACATCATCATCTTGTGCTTGTGATCTCCATCTCCGAAGCATCGTCATGATCACAATCGTCACCGGCGCGACACCTTGATCTCCATCGTAGCATCGTTGTCGTCTCGCCAATCTTACGACTATCGCTACCGCTTAGTGATAAAGTAAAGCATTACAGCGCGATTGCATTGCATACAATAAAGCGACAACCATATGGCTCCTGCCAGTTGCCGATAACTTGGTTACAAAACATGATCATCTCATACAATAAAATTTAGCATCATGTCTTGACCATATCACATCACAACATGCCCTGCAAAAACAAGTTAGACGTCCTCTACTTTGTTGTTGCATGTTTTACGTGGCTGCTACGGGCTTAAGCAAGAACCAATCTTACCTACGCATCAAAACCACAACGATAGTTTGTCAAGTTGGTGCTGTTTTAACCTTCACAAGGACAGGGCGTAGCCACACTTGGTTCAACTAAAGTTGGAGAAACTGTCACTCGCAAGCCACCTATGTGCAAAGCACGTTGGGAGAACCGGTCTCACGTAAGCGTACGCGTAATGTCGGTCTAGGCCGCTTCGTCCAACAATACAGCCGAACCAAAGTATGACATGCTGGTAAGCAGTATGACTTATATCGCCCACAACTCACTTGTGTTCTACTCGTGCATATAACATCAACATATAAAACCTAGTCTCTGATACCACTGTTGGGTTTCGTAGTAATTTCAAAAAAATTCCTACGCACACACAAGATCAAGGTGATGCATAGCAACGAGAGGGGGAGAGTGTGATCTACGTACCCTTGTAGATCGACAACGGAAGCGTTAACTTGGTTGATGTAGTCGTACGTCTTCACGGCCCGACCGATCAAGCACCGAAACTACGGCACCTCCGAGTTCTAGCACACGTTCAGCTCGATGACGATCCCCGGACTCCGATCCAGCAAAGTGTCGAGGAAGAGTTCCGTCAGCACAACGGCGTGGTGACGGTCTTGATGTACTACTGTCGCAGGGCTTCGCCTAAGCACCGCTACAATATTATCGATGACTATGGTGGAAGGGGGCACCGCACACGGCTAAGAATATGATCACGTGGATCAACTTGTATCTCTAGGGGGTGCCCCTGCCTCCGTATATAAAGGTTCAAGGGAGGGGGGCCGGCCGGCCAGGAGAGGCGCGCCAGGAGGAGTCCTACTCCCTCTGGGAGTAGGACTCCCCCCTTTCCTAGTTGGAATAGGATTCGTGGAGGGGGGGAAAGAGGAGAGAGAGGAGGAAGGGGGGCCGGCCCCCTCTCCTTGTCCAATTCGGACCAAGGGGGGAGGGGCACGCGGCCCATCTCTGGCCACCTCTCCTCTCTTCCACTAAGGCCCATATACCTCCCGGGGGGTTCCGGTAACCTCCCGGTACTCCGGTAAAATCCCGATTTCACTCGTAACACTTCCGATATCCAAACATAGGCTTCCAATATATCAATCTTTATGTATCGACCATTTAGAGACTCCTCATCATGTCCGTGATCATATCTGGGACTCCAAACAACCTTCGGTACATCAAAATGCATAAACTCGTAATATAACTATCATCGTAACCTTAAGCGTGCGGACCCTACGAGTTCGAGAACAATGTAGACTTGACCGAGACACGTCTCCGGTCAATAACCAATAGCGGAACCTGGATGCTCATATTGGCTCCTACATATTCTACGGAGATCTTTTATCGCTCAGACCGCATAACAACATACGTTGTTCCCTTTGTCATTGGTATGTTACTTGCCCGAGATTCGATCGTCGGTATCCCATACCTAGTTCAATCTCGTTACCGGCAAGTCTCTTTACTCGTTCTGTAATACATCATCCCGCAACTAACTCATTAGTTGCAATGCTTGCAAGGCTTAAGTGATGTGCATTACCGAGAGGGCCCAGAGATACCTCTCCGACAATCGGAGTGACAAATCCTAATCTCGAAATACGCCAACCCAACATGTACCTTTGGAGACACCTGTAGAGCTCCTTTATAATCACCCAGTTACGTTGTGACGTTTGGTAGCACATAAAGTGTTCCTCTAGCAAACGGGAGTTGCATAATATCATAGTCATAGGAACATGTATAAGTCATTAAGAAAGCAATAGCAACATACTAAACGATCGGGTGCTAAGCTAATGGAATGGGTCATGTCAATCAGATCATTCAACTAATGATGTGATCCCGTTAATCAAATAACAACTCTTTGTCCATGGTTAGGAAAGATAACCATCTTTGATTAACGAGCTAGTCAAGTAGAGGCATACTAGTGACACTCTGTTTGTCTATGTATTCACACATGTATTATGTTTCCAGTTAGTACAATTCTAGCATGAATAATAAACTTTTATCATGATATAACGAAATAAATAATAACTTTATTATTGCCTCTAGGGCATATTTCCTTCAGATAGACCCTATGGCCGAGGCATAGGGGACGACACTCATCTTTTCTCTATCTTCTGCCGTGGTCGGGCATTGAGCCGTGCTCAATCTCGTACCTTGCAATACAGGCAAGAACCCCTTCTTTGACTGATCCGTTTTGAACTTCTTCAATATCTTGTCAAGGTACATGCTCTGTGAAAGGCCAATGAGGCGTCTCGATCTATCTCTATAGATCTTGATGCCTAATATATAAGCAGCTTCTCCAAGATCCTTCATTGAAAAACACTTGTTCAAGTAGGCCTTTATGCTTTCCAAGAATTCTATATCATTTCCCATCAACAGTATGTCATCCACATATAATATGAGAAATGCTACAGAGCTCCCACTCACTTTCTTGTAAATGCAGGCTTCTCCATAAGTCTGCGTAAACCTAAACGCTTTGATCATCTCATCAAAACGAATGTTCCAACTCCGAGATGCTTGCACCAGCCCATAAATCGAGCGTTGGAGCTTGCAGACCTTGTCAGCATTCTTAGGATCGACAAAAACTTCCAGATGCATCATATACAATTCTTCCTTAAGGAAACCATTAAGGAATGCCGTTTTGACGTCCATTTGCCATATCTCATAATCATAGAATGCGGCAATTGCTAACATGATTCGGACGGACTTCAGCTTCGCTAACGGTGAGAAAGTCTCATCGTAGTCAACCCCTTGAACTTGTCGATAACCCTTAGCGACAAGCCGAGGTTTATAGATGGTTACGTTACCATCCGCGTATGTCTTCTTCTTAAAGATCCATTTATTTTCTATGGCTCGCCGATCATCGGGCAAGTCAGTCAAAGTCCATACTTCGTTTTCATACATGGATCCTATCTCGGATTTCATGGCTTCCAGCCATTTGTCAGAATCCGGGCCCTCCATCACTTCTTCATAGTTCGAAGGTTCACCGTTGTCTAACAACATGATTTCCAAGACAGGGTTGTCGTACCACTCTGGTGCGGAACGTGTCCTCGTGGACCTACGAAGTTCAGTAGCAACTTGATCTGAAGTTTCATGATCATCATCATCAACTTCCTCTCTAGTCGGTGCAGGCACGTCAGGAACATTTTCTTGAGCTGCGCCACTTATCGGTTCAAGAGGTAATACTTCATCAAGTTCTACTTTCCTCCCACTTATTTCTTTCGAGAGAAACTATTTCTCTAGAAAGGACCCATTCTTGGAACCAAAGATCTTGCCTTCGGATCTGAGGTAGAAGGTGTCGGTGGGAACGACACCTATGGGATCACAAGAATCCCTACTACGATTTAGCAGGGCGCGGGTTCGTGGGAAGAGCGGATCTAACAGGTAGCACACAGTTTGTTTATCCAGGTTCGGGCCGCAAGGATGCGTAAAACCCTACTCCTGCTTTGGTGGATTGTATATCTGTGTTCTTGAGCTAGCTATGGGGCGTGAGGAGCTCCAAAAAGTTGAATCCTTCTCCTGGTCGGCTCGGGCCTCCTTTTATAGAAAAAGGGGTTGCCACAGTGGCACACAGGAGGTGGAAAGGGTGCAGTGATGCGAGGTTATCCCTCGCATTACATGACAAGGCGCATTTAATGCGTCTTGCTTAGGTGTCCTTGCTTTATCGGGGACGGGGGAGAGATCTGTCTCGTCCGTCGCCGCTCCTTCTTGTGTCGACACGTGCCCTGGCCAGCGATGCCTAAGATGTCACGTAGGTAGGCAGGCAGCTGAGGTGGCGCAGTGGTGGGTCTTCATGAAGATCTGCATGCCGCCACACAGGTGCCTGCCCAGTTGGTTGGGTCGGCAGCTGCATGCATGCGGTGGTGGAGGCTTAGTCAGCGTGGGCCTGATGGTCACCCTGTGGGTGTCCTCGGTAAGGGCCTTGCCGGGGCCCCGGCAAGGGTCTTGCCGAGGAGCCTGCTGTCATCCCCGGCAAGGCGCTTGCCAGGGGCCTTGTGGTCTTCCTCGGCTGGGATCCCGCCAAGGGTTGTCGTCTCCTTAATGCGTATCTAATCTTGAATGTCTTCACAAAGATCTGCTTGCCGCCACGGGGATGTCTCCCGAATCCTTGCCCTTTGGGGGCAGTGGACTCAAGGGTGACTTGCTCCGTAGGCACGGGACGAGTCGCCGCGGCAAGGGTCTTGCCGGGGCTGCTAGAACTGTCTCCCGGCAAGGATCTTGCCGGGGGAATCCGCTTCGTCCCCTTTGCTCTTCGTGGTCTTGGCCTTGGCGTCGTTCTAGTTCTCTTGAGCTTCGGTCTTACCCTGGCTCACCTCCCTTGCCTTGCTTGGTGTGGTGATGCCTGTGGCTCAGACTGCCCGTGCACAGTTATAGGGGTACAAAAAGTGTACCCCTCATTTTGTACACCGACAGGAGCCCCCGGGCCTAGGCCACACATAAGCGCAACGCGTTGTTGGGCTAGGCCCAAAAACGGTGCGCGGGCAGGCGGGGCGGTTTTTACCGCGGTAAGGTTCTTCACGCGCTGCGCTTCCCACGACTCCCGCGCGTGGCGCGACGTGGGGAGGTGCGTGTGACGTGGGCAGCATGAGTGGGGTTGGTTCCCACGGGAATGCGTCACACCACAATTAATGTGAAAGGAGGCGGCCCGTGTTCTCCCCCATAAAAAAGGAATAACCGCGGGCGCGCTACTCACTTTCTCCTCTTTCCTCGTGCCTTTTTCAATCTCAGAGCCGCCGTTTCCTCTCTTCCTTCCTTCCTAATCTTCCGTCGTTTCCCGCCGTTGTTGCTTCGCCATCCTCCTTCCTCAGCCCTCTAAACTTCTTGGCCGCCATGGCGCCCAAATCTGTCAAGGGCAAGGGGGTGGCTAAGGGCGCTGGGACTATGGAGCCGCCGGAGAGCGCGTTGTCGGGGGACCGGATGAAGTCCGCCTTTTTCTTCCCCTCGACGGTTGATGTTCATGAGCTCCGGGCCTCCTTTAGGCCCCTATGTGGAGCGAAGACGGGGGGAGAGAATTCGGGACACCCGGCGACGCGCATCATTCCTGCTGCTTGCGTCGATCCTGCTCCAAATCGGTATCCCTTTTTCGTCGATTATCTTTCTTGCGGATTATGCCCCCCTTTCTCCGATTTCTTCTGCGACATTATGCACACCTTTGGCTTTCGCCTCTTGGATTTTACCCCGAATGCGGTGGCGTGCATGGCTTTCTTCGCACATCTTTGCGAAGGCTTTGCCGGGGTGCAGCCCAACACGGCGCTCTTCCGCCATTATTTCTTCCCTCGGATCCAGCCGGGAGGTGCCGTCTCTGGTTGCGTCACATGGATCCCAAGATCCAAGGGGGCGTACCCGGATGGTGCCGTGAAGGAGAGGTGGGAGGAATGGTGTGGCCGGTGGTGCTGGATTGAGGATGAAGACCCGACGGAATTTTGCAAGGTCCGTCGAGTGCCGCCGGTCTGTGGCAGCGATTGGAGCGATGTCGACGCCGCCGACGGGAGGCTCACAGTCGCCACTACTAGCATTCTCCGGCTCACCCGGGCTGGACTTACCCTTGAGATGATCGGGGCAGACTTCATTCGTCGCCGGATCGCCCCGTTGCACAACAAGGGGAGGCCAACCTGGCTTTTTACGAATCCGGCTGACATTATGCGACTCCGCCCCGGCCTCGACCACAATTTCACGGTGTTGGCGCATGCCCACTTCTGCCAGCGGCTTTTCCAGCTTGATGTGGGTCGCGATGGCAAGGTCGAACGGACCGGCAAGGCCGCGAGGGCTGCCGCAAAGGTTGGCAAGGCCCTCAAGGGGCCGTTTTTCAAGCTGCCAGCGGGGGTGGTCCCGTTGTGCAACAATCCACGTCAGTCCGAGATCATCGCCATGATGCCGGACTGTAATGCGCACGGCCCTGTCCCGAGCTGGAAGGAGCCGAAGGACGCGGATGTGCAGCAATTCTTTGACACCCTGATTGAGGTATATGTCAATGCTGACGCCGAGCAGTGGCTTGTCATTGACACCACCCAGGCAGAGCTGGACTACATCGCCACTAGGGCGAGGGAGGTGCAGCTCGCCATGGAGGCCGGCAGTGCCGGGGGCGTGGAGGACAAGGCCGCAACGGCTGCGGAGGAAGAGCAGCTCACCCGGTGGGCGTTGGCCACCGAGGAGGTCAGCAGCGCCGACACTGGAGCTCCGCTTGTCGAAGATGCGGCCGACGAGTCGTCGGAGGAGGACGTGGCGACGGGCTCGTCGCCAACCAGGGGAAGAGGGAAAGTCCTGCAGCGGGCTGGCTCCGGCGAGCCGGTCCGGCCCGGCAGGGCTACGCGGCCTCAATTAACCCTGGAGGGGTCTGGGTGTCACACAAGGGCCACGACAGCCAAGAGGCTGACGAAGGCCGCTGAGAAGAAGAAGACAACAACCCCTTCTTCATCTGGACGCGCACAAACCCCGCCGTCTTCGCCTCCTCCGGCAGATGTCGACTCAGATGTTGATGCGGAGGTCACTTTTGATCTCGGGCCTCTCAGCCCGAAGAGGAAAAGGAAAGTGGCGGAGGAAGAGGAGATAGATGATGAGTAAGTACTCCGTTCCTTACTGCCATTTCCATTCCTCTGAATTAAGTCACTCATCTTGATCCGTTTTTTCTTTTGCAGGGATGCAGAGACATTGGCCCAGAGGGTGAAGAGGGCGAAGGCCTCGGCGAGTAGTCAGCCTCCGGCTAGGGCTTCAAAGACGCCACTGGTGGTGTTGAGCAGCCCGGACAGCAGCCCACGGCACAGCCCCCAGCGTAAGTTCGTCTCCCTCCTCTTATTCGACATGTGGTAGGCGTTCGATGCTATGGTGTTGACCTTGTCGGGTTTGCAGGAGGGGAGCGGCAGTAGGAGGAGCCGCAGAGGGCTACCCCCAACACACGACCCCATCGACTACGCCGCCGCGAGGGGCATCCCCGGCAAGGGCATCAAGCACGGAGCCCACACCCATGGAGGAAGAGGGGAACTTGGGCGCTGGTGACTCTACCACGGCGCCAAATGCTGGCGGGGAGGGGACTTCTGCTTCATAGCCCGACGCTGGTGAGTCGCCTGTCCTCCGTCTCTGTTTTTTCCTTATTCTTTTTCTTGGCTTCAATGCTCCCATAACTACCCATGCCCTCCTTCAATAGGTATGGAGGACGTGGATACTGTTGTTGGGAATATTGCTGAGGAGGCCGCGGAGCGGGCTGACAGGATTGCCATCGAGGAGGCCGCCACGGATGCTGGCGAGGTCGCCGCTGATGAGGCCGCCAAGGATGCTGCCGAGGACACCGCTGCGGTGGCCGCCAAGGCGACCGGCGAAGCTTCTGCCGAGGGCGCCAATGGTGGGCCTGCCGGTGAAGTCGGCAAGGCCACTGCCGAGGAAGAGGTGGTTGATGATCAGCCTCCCTCCTCCTCAACTTCGGGCCCCGGCAGATATCTGAAGGTGGGCGACGATCTTTTCGTCCATCTCCCAGGGGCGTCAAGTTCCCGAGCGCCCGCCGAAGGGGAAGTCTTTGATGGCGAGGTGCTTGCCGCCATCGGGCTCGAGGTTGTCGATGAGCCAGGCGTTGGCGGTGGTGGTTCTCCAGAAGAGCAGCTTTTCCGCGCTATGGGGGCCAACTTCCGAAAACTCCAGTTGCTCTACCGTGTCCGTCTGGACAAGGTTAAGTCCAGGACGGCAACGGTGGACCAGGCAGAGGTGGATTTCAAGGCACACGTTGCTGAGACGCAGACCTGGTTCCACCAGACTCGCGAGGAGCAGAGGGCCTTTCAGGAGGAATTGGCCAAGCGCAATGTCGAGCTCACCATGAAGATGGCTGACATCGAGAAGGCCCAGGAAAAGACGGCGAACTTGGCTGCCGCGGCCGAGGCCGTCCAAAACCAGCATCAAGCCGCACTGGTTGCCCAGGAATATGACCTCACCATGCGTGAGGCGAAGCTTGCCGCAGCGCTCCATGGCAAGGATGAGGAGCTCGAGGCCCTTGTCGCGCGGCGGACTCGCGAGCTGGAGCAGAGGCACAAGGAGGCACTCGATGCCCAGGCTCTGGCCCATGTCGGCAAAGTAAGGGAGTTGGAGGTGGAGCGGGATGAGCTGAAGGAGCAAGCCCTCAAGCTGTCCAACGAGAAGAGCACACTCAACAGCACCTTGGTAGAGGCGCAAGGAGCGGTCATCAGCAGCGCTGGGGAGCTCTCCGAAGCGCAAAACTCCATCAGAGATCTCAAGCTGAAGCTGGAGAATCTCGAGAAGATGTTGTCGGAGAGCACGGCTCGGAAGGAGACCTTGACCAGGAGCCTGGAGGAGGAGAAGCAGCTGCGGGCGAACGAGGTCGCCCCCCACCAGGAATATGTGGCGGGCGAGAACAGATGGATCAGCCGTCTGGAGGACGTTGCCGGCAGGGTCACCTTGCAGTTGGCCACCATGGGGATGCCAAACGTGACGTACGCCCCTGAGCGCAGCGGGACCGTCAACACCAAGCTAACCCTGTTCTTCGAGGGCGTCCTTGGAGCCTTGGCTTATCTTCACTCCAACCGAGCGGCCACGTTGGTCGGGGAAGCCCGGCGACTTTGCCGGGGGGTCATGACCAAGGTCCTCACCAAGATGGCGTACTGGAATCCCGACCTCGACTTCAGTGCCGCGATGGATAGTTTGTCGGATGGTACTGACCTCACGGTGCTCAAGGAGCGCATCAAGCCCGTCATCAGCAGCATCGATGAAATCAAGAGGGTGGAAGGCCAGCGCCGGGATTAGGCATCCCGTTCTTCACCGCCGCTGCAGGTTCACGAGCAAGAAAAATTTCATCTTTAGTTAGAACCGCAGCAATGATGTGATGTAATATAACTTTGCAGTACTTTTAATTTCATGCACGTTATTTCTGAGTTCAATTCCTCTTTGTATGCGCGCCCTATGTCGATTGGGTAGGCTCGCCGGTGCGGAAGCCCCTAGCGGCGTTTTGGGGATGGATCCCCATGGGCCTGCTGGGTATGCGTGCTGCCGGACGAGCCACCTTTCTGTTCTGAACGCAGCCGCTCGAACTGTCGAGCTTGACTCGAGTCAGAATCGAGAGTGTTGTTGATCGCAGAAGGCTACTCTGCCATTCTCGACGCAGCCGCTTGAGCTGTTGAGCGAACTCGAAACAGGGCAAGGGCGTTGCCGATTGTGGGAGAGCCCTCTAGCGTGCAGGTTTCTCATACAAAGGCGTGACATCTTTGGGGGGGAATAACCTCATATAAGAAGGATAGAACAAATAAGGGTTCAGTGCAACTTAGCTTCTGTTCGTAGTCGCTCGAGCGCTGATCTTCCGGCCTCCTTCCCTCTCCAAGAGCCACGAAGACGAAGGAGTGCTGGGCTGATTGCTAGAGCCGATTCTCACAACTGCGCCCCCTACCCGGCGCGCCAAAGATGTCGGTGGGAACGACACCTATGGGATCACAAGAATCCCTACTACGGTTAGCGGGGCGCGGGGTCGTGGGAAGAGCGGATCTACACTAGTGCAGAACCGGGCAATAGCACCGGTTCGTAAGGCCCTTTAGTGTCGGTTTGGTAACCGGTGCTAAAGTGTATGCACTAAAGCCCCCCCCCCCTTTACCGGTGCTAAAGGGCAACCACGTGGCACGAGCCAGCTTCGGGGCAGGGAGCCCTTTAGTACCGGTTGGTGTCACCAACCGGTATTAAAAGGTTGGAGGGGTTTCGGGTTTATGATTTCTTTTTCATTTAATTTTGTGTTTTCCATTTAATTATTTTTCCTTTGCTGGTATTTTACGATACTACATATTGTACACGTTATGCATATATATAAATAGAATTTATAGTAGAACCGATCATAATATATATATATATATATCATCAAATGTCTCACAACCACCATTAATTAATTCACACATATATACACACATGTATATATATATATATATATATATATATATATATATATATATATATATACAATTTCTCCTAATTGGTGCCTTCGGAGCCAGTGGCATTAGCCTAGCTAATTGGTGCCTTTGGAGCATGATAACAATTGGAAGTGGTTCATGGGGGCGGTAGCGGGTAATAGTATTCTCCTTTTGGATCTATGACCTGGTCGAGCAAAAATCCCGCTATTTCCTCTTGAATTGCTTCTATGCGGGCTTGTGCTAGGAACTTGTCCCGTACCTCTTTGAACTGTTAAGAAGGAGATCAATATGCATGTGTATTAGTTGTGTGACTAGATATCGATAATGGTGTAAAAATTGTGAATAGTGTTCTGACAATCGATATCGTACCCACTCCTGTCTTTGAGATTTGCTCCTTTCGGACGCCATCATGCGAATGTTCTCGCAAACTTAGTATGCACATAGATCATTCCCCGGCGCCTGCTTCAGGGCCTTTACAAGAATGGAATTTGATCAGATAATAATTAATCAAGCATGATAATTAAAGAGATGGCAGCTAGCTAGTACTACTTAATTACTTACCTTGGGTCGATACCATTTCAGATTTTGTTTCCATGGGCCTGGAGCGGCCCTAATGAACTTTGCCCAAGCCCTGCCCGCTGACAAAGAAAATGAATAAATGGGTTATTAAATAGTTGTTATCAGGAAATGACGAACTAATTAAATAGGCCGAGATATAGTTAATAATGATTGAAATTACCTGTTGACTATCCCCTTCACGATGGTGTAGTCACTTGCTTCCTTAAGTAGTGAGTCTAGTACTTCAACTGTTCCTTCATCAACTTTAATGATTAACAAGATCCAGTGAATCTGCATGCACACACGTTTGCATTTCTTAATTAAGCGGGCATATGTAAGCAAAAACATGTAGCTAGCTAGTAGGGAAAAACAGAATTTGTAGTACAAGACAGTGTGACTCACTGGAAGTTGTAAGGAAGTAGTATATCTTCATTGTATTTGAGTTCCTTGAAGAACTGTAGCATGCTTTCCTCTACACTTTTTTCATGATATGGATCTATTTTCCATGTGTATTCATTAATGGTATTTGGGTCAATGAACCCAATGCCATAGCGTCCACTTTTTTTCATTTCATAAATCTTCATCCTGCATAATACCACAGAAAAGAATATAGTGAGGATAATTACAGGTAATGATTGATCAAAATGATCACTACATCTAGCTTGAGACTTAAATTACAGAAAGAAATCACTTACAGACAATAGCAACTGACGATAGATTTGTCGAGTGCGTCTTTATTGTATAGATGAAATAGTTCTGAATACTCAACGGTCACAGTTTCTCATGGTAGTAATGCTCCTTGTTGACATTCACCATGAGGGACTCTCGATTGGAAATCTTGGTAATGTCCATGTACCATTAATGCAATTCATACATTCTCGTTGGGAGCTTATTGACCTCCTCTGGCTCGACCAAAGGTTGGCCCCGGGAATATTTCCATTTTATTTCCTCCTCTCTTGTCGGAGACATGGGCTCGATATCGAGGAGTTGTCCAACAGTGATCCCGATCGATTCAGCCTGCGCAATATGCTCCTCGGTTATTACCACATCGCCCACCCCGGGAACGTTAACGGTTTTCCACAACAATATTGGGCGCGCCTACTCTCATGTGTTGTTGGCACAACAAGCGGGGGGATTGATTGCGCTGCATGTTCTCCCAGCTGGGGAACGGTTTTACTGCTCCTTTTGCCAGCTGATTTGCTCGAGCTCAAGCTTGCCTCTTTCTGTAGACGTGCTCGATTTAACTTCTTGATGTGGCGCTCATAGTCTGTGTCAACAGGCTTGGGAGCTGGTGCTCTAGCCATACGAATGAAGTGGTCAATCTTTTCCACAGGCACTTTCTCCCTTGGCGACGGTGGCGGTTTCGGTGCAAAATGGGCTTCAACCACGGCCTTCGATATGGCTATGTTTTCCTCCTCGGACTTGTCGTAAGGCCTCTGCGGAAGAGGCGCGAGGCTTGGACCATATTGAAATCGCTTGCCTCCGCCTGTACCTCCAGTACTACCTCGACTTGTACTGCTACGCACCATAGCTGAGGCGGCTCTCTTCCGTGATTGTTGAGGCGGCGAAGACGACTGACGTGGCTGAGTTGGAGGAGGAGGAGTGGCCTGAAGCTGTGCCGGACTTGGAGGAGGAGTGGCTTGAAGCTGTGCCGGACTTGGAGGAGGAGTGGTCTGACGCTTTGCCGGACTTGGAGGAGGAGGAGTGGCTTGAAGCTGTGCCGGACTTGGAGGAGGAGTGGCCTGACGCATTGGTGGACTTGGAGGAGCGGGAGTCTGCTGACTCGGTGGCGGACTGCGACGAGGAGTCGGATGATGCGGTGTCGGTGGCCTTCGAAAGATGATGCAATCGTTTCTCCATAGGATGATACGATGGTTGGCCTCTCCTAGTGTGTGCTCATCGTCACCTCCAGGAATGTCAAGCTCTAGCCCCGAATATTGGTCCACCACCTCATCAACAAAGACACGAGCATAGCCCGCTAGAATCGGGTTGCAATGGAAGGTTGCCTCGGGGGGATTTGTAAAAGCAAGGGCGTCCGCCACCTTCATGGATATGTTCTTCATTTTGAAGTGTAGCTCGCAGTTAGTGTTCTCCATGATGTCATCCACTGGGTAGCTATCCAGCAATGCGTCGCCTGGGGCGGAACCCACGCTGCTTCTTGGCATGGATGGGACGGTGCTATCCAATGGTGGATCATCCGCTAGCTGCTGAGACCCCCTTTGCTGGCTAAGTGAGTCGATCTGCTCCTGCTGCCGCTGGAATTTGACTGCCAAGTCCGCGTGCGCTGATTCTAGGCCTTGAAGGCGTTCATAGTCTAGCTTCCTCTGCTCCTCCTCCATCTTCCTCTTCTTATCCTCCGCAATCTTCTTTCTCGCACGGGTTCTGTAGTCGGTGTTCCAGTCCGAAAACCCCTCATACCACGGAATAGCGCCCATGCCTTGTGTTCTTCCCGGGTGTTCATGATTTCCCAGGGCACGCGTAAGCTCGTTATTCTCTTTGTTGGGCTCGAACTACCCCGATCGAGCCTCTTCTATTGCAACAAGTATCTTATCTTCGGCTCCGTCTAGACATGCCTTCTTCGAAACTTTGCCTGTCTTCGGGTCCAAATCCCCCCCCCCCATGCGCATAGAACCAAGTCCTGCACCTGGGGGGGCCAACTCAATGTTTCTGGAATGACACATGCATCCAGCATCTCTTTCTCAGACTTATCCCACTTAGGCATTCCCACCGCATAGCCACCTGGCCCCAGCTTATGGAACTTATCCTTTTTTGCGGCATTGGCCTTGTTTATTCTCGACCGTTCCTTAGATAATTCTGAATCCTTGAATTTCACGAAATCGTCCCAATGAGCACTTTGGTTCTCTAGTGTTATCTCGAATACTGGAGTCTTCCTTCCTCCATTGACATACTTGGCCCATTCACGAATCTTGTGGTTCTTGAATGCAACCGCCATCTTCCTAAGAGCAGCGTCCTTGACTTTCTCCACATCTGCATCTGTGAAATGATTTGGTAGGGTGAAATGTTCCATGAGCGTTTCCCAAAGCAAATGTTTTTGTCTGTCGTCGACAAAAGTAACTCCTGGACGTGGCTTTGCTGGCTCTCTCCATTCTTGAAGGGAGATCGGGAGTTGGTCCTTCACAAGAACTCCGCACTAACGAATGAACTTGTCCGCAATCTTCTTAGGCGCTAATGGTTCTCCATTAGGTCTGATTGACTTGATATTGTACTTTACGCCCTCCTTCAACTTTTTGTTCGGGCCTCATTTCGTCCTGTTGCCTGAAGATTTGCTCGATCCGAATGGCTGAAAGAAGAAAGATCGATCCGTTAATATATCTTCAAGTCATTTAAAACATGTGATGATCACCAGATGCCTGCTTATATAAATATATATACCTTGCCGGTCTTTGTTGTTTCAAGATCAACATTTTCTTCGTCATGTTCATAGTTCATGACTTCATCAATTCGATCGTCGCGATCGAATATCATATCACCCTCCCCGGTGTTGTTTAGATATTCGGAGCCGTCATAATCTTCTTCATTCTGATCATCATCTGGCCCGCGAGGATTGGGTATGATATTGAACAGGGCATCTTCTCCCTCTCTGCTGGTATTGTCCGCCATTGGTTTTGTTTAACTAATCCAAAAGAAATATATTCAAATTACAATGCATGGATGCAATTAATTAATAAGGAAAAACTGAATCAATCATAGTACATAATAAGCATCATCGAATATAATCTCGAATACGTCGTCTCGAATAATAGATATAATCTCGAATACATCGTCTCGAATAATAGATATAATCTCGAATACATCGTCTCGAGTAATAGATATAATCTCGAATACATCGTCTCGAATAATAGATATAATCTCGAATACATCGTCTCGTATAATGTATAATCTCGAATACATCGTCTCGAATATTATATATCGAATACATCACTGGCTAGGTAGCTAATAAAGATCGAATACTACAGAAGAATCTAGGACACTCGCGGTTCATGAGGCGCGGGCGGTGGACACCCAAAGAGAAGGAAACCTCACAGGATCATAGCTGAAGTGAGATCCCTGAAGAAACTGCCACGTATTGGAGAACCTGCCGCCCTCTAACGCAACCATGTAGCGATGGACGTGCTCGTCCTCCTCCCTGACACGGCGACGTACCACCTCCGGCGGGGCCAGCTCCCTCCGCACCGAAACTGGCCCACGCGAACGCCGCCAAACGAGATCAGGGTCGACGACGGGACCCGGGGCCGGGTTCCTCATCAAGCGGCGCGCCCCTTCAGGCAGCACCTCCCAGTGCCAGCCCGGCGGAGCCCAGTCCCGGACATGGGTAAGCCGGACGTCGTCGCGGACGGGTCGACGGCGAGGATGCGGGCCGGGCATCGTCGAGAACAAATACTAGCTATATGTCCGCAAAAAGTAACATTTTTTTAATGATTGGATTTTGATAACTAAAATTTCTAACATTTCTATATAACTAACATTCCTATAACATTTATAACAATGCTATATAACTAACATTTCTATAACATTTCTAATATTTCTATAACTAAAAAACAAAAAAATTATAACATTTCTCTATATATAACTAACATTTGAATAACATTTCTAATATTTCTATAACTAAAAAAAGAAAAATTTCTTTTTTATAACTATTTCTATAACTAAAAAACAGAAAAATTTCTTACAATTCTAACTTTTTTTATAACTATTCTATAACTAAAAAACAGAAAAATTTCTAACAATTCTAACATTTCTAACAATGCTATATAACTAACTATTTCTATAACTAAAAAGGAAAAATTTCTAACATTTTTATAACTATTTCTATAACTAAAAAA
>NC_057794.1:569340000-569370487 GCF_018294505.1 Triticum aestivum
ATTTTTGAATTATTTAGTTATATAGGATGGACCTTTAGTACTGGTTGGAGCCACCAACCGGTACTAAAGGCCTGTTTTGGCCAGGCCAAGCGGCGGGAAGCGCACCCCCTTTAGTACCGGGTGGTGGCTCCAACCGGTACTAAAGGCCCCCCCCCCTTTAGTACCGGTTGGTGCCACCACCCGGTACTAAAGGGGGTGCGCTGGCGCAGATGCGGTGCAGCAAGTTTAGTCCCGCCTCGCTAGCCGAGGGGCGTCCGCACTGGTTTATAACCCCCCCGTGCGGTAGCTCTCTCGAGCTCCTCTCCAAAGCAGGCCTACTGGGCCTACATGTTCTGTGCTGTCCTGTGGGCCAACTGGGCCTTTGCGGGCCTGCATCCTGGCCCAACAACAGGTTGTGTTTCTAGTCATATGCAGGCCGCTCTAGCCCAGTAGGCGGGCTTTTTTATTTTTTTTATTTATTTATTTTTGAGTTGTTTTTTTGTGTATTTAGAGTTTCTTTGTGAATATTTTTTCTTTAGGTACAAAAAATTACAAACTTTCTGTTAGTGCCCGTAGATTTCAAATTTGAATAGTTTAGATTTTGAATTATTTGAAATTAGTGTGAATCACTAGTTTGTGAATAACTTAACTTTAAAAATCAGTAAAGGCATGAAAGAATTTGTTTGCACATAAAATTTCTTCGCGTTTCAAATGCCAAAACACATAACTACCCTAACTATTACAGAGCTTCCCTCCTGGGTGTGAAACACAGAAGAAAGTCATGATAGTGAAGCCGATCACATCCTAGATCTTGGGTGTGAAACTTTTTCTTCGCGTGTGTCCCTTTGCGCCGTAACCATGGAAAATCTTCATCATTTAACGGGATGCTCGGGTCAATATTCACTGTGAATGGAGCAATTTCATCAAACTTTTCATAATCTTCTAACATGTATGTCTTGTCATCCACTCCCACGATGTTTCTCTTCCCAGAAAGAACTATATGCCGCTTTGGCTCATCGTACGATGCATTCGCTTCCTTATCTTTTCTTTTTCTTGGCTTGGTAGACATGTCCTTCACATAGAAAACCTGTGCCACATCATTGGTTAGGACGAATGGTTCGTCTGCATACGCAAGATTGTTGAGATCCACTGTTGTCATTCCGTACTGCAGGTCTTTCGTTACCCCGCCTCGTGTCATATTGACCCATTTGCACCGAAACAAAGGGACCTTCAAACCACGTCGATAGTCAAGTTCCCATATGTCTTGTATATAACCATAATATGTTTCCTTTACCTTCTTGGTTTCTGCATCAAAGCGGACACCACTATTTTGGTTGGTGCTCTTCTTATCTTGGGCAATCGTGTAAAATGTATTACCATTTATCTCGTACCCTTTAAAAGTCATTATATTCGAAGATGGTAACTGGGACAGCAAGTACATGTCATCTTCAATAGAGGTGTCATGCATGGTACGTGTCTGCAACCAGCTGGCAAAACTCCTGGTTTGTTCACGTGTAATCCAGTCATCAGACCGCTGCGGGTGTTTGGAGCGTAGCAAATTCTTGTGTTCATCCATATACGGAGCCACCAAGGCGGAATTCTATAGAACTGTGTAGTGTGCTTCAGTGAGAGAATGTCCGTCCATACATATTATTTGTTCCCCTCTTAGCATGCCTTTTCCATCTAGTCTGCCCTTATGCCGCGATTCAAGAACACCAATCGGCTTAAGGTCAGGAATAAAGTCAATACAAAACTCAATGACCTCCTCATTTTCATGGCCCTTGGAGATGCTTCCTTCTGGCCTAGCACGGTTATGAACATATTTCTTTAAGACTCCCATGAACCTCTCAAAGGGGAACATATTGTGTAGAAATACACGACCCAAAACGTTAATCTCTTCGCATATGTGAACTAGGACGTGCGTCATGATGTTGAAGAAGGATGGTGGGAACACCAACTCCAAACTGACAAGACATTGCACCAAATCATTCTCTAACCTTGGTATGATTTCTGGATCGATTACCTTATGAGAGATTGCATTGAGAAATGCACATAGCTTCATAATGGCTAATCGAACATTTTCCGGTAGAAGCCCCCTCAATGCAACCGGAAGCAGTTGCGTCATAATCACGTGGCGGTCATGAGACTTTAGGTTCTGGAACTTTTTCTCTGCCATGTTTATTATTCCCTTTATATTCGACGAGAAGCCAGATGGTACCTTAATACTGAGCAGGCATTCAAATAAGATTTCCTTCTCTTCTTTGGTAAGAGCGTAGCTTGCATGACCCTGATGTATGCCGTCTTTTCCGTGCATATGTTGCTGGTCCTCCCGTGCCTCAGGTGTATCTTTTGTCTTCCCATACACGCCCAAGAAGCCAAGCAGGGTCACACAAAGATTCTTCGTCACGTGCATCACGTCGATTGCGGAGCGGACCTCTAGGTCTTTCCAATAGGGCAGGTCCCAAAATATAGATTTCTTCTTCCACATGGGTGCGCGTCCGTCAGCGTCATTCGGAACAGGTTGTCCACCAGGACCCTTTCCAAAGACCACCTTCAAATCCTTGACCATATCATGTACATCAGCACCAGTACGGTGGCGAGGCTTCATCCGGTGATCTGCCTCACCTTTGAAATGCTTGCCTTTCTTTCTTACGGGATGCCTGCTCGAAAGAAATCGACGATGTCCCAGGTACACATTCTTCTTACAATTAGCCAAATATATACTATCGGTATCATCCAAACAGTGCGTGCATGCACGGTATCCCTTGTTTGTCTGTCCTGAAAGGTTACTGAGAGCAGGCCAATCATTGATGGTCACGAACAGCAACGCCTTTAGGTCAAATTCTTCCCCCATGTGCTCATCCCACGCACGTACACCTGTTCCATTCCACAGTTGTAAGAGTTCTTCAACTAATGGCCTTAGGTACACATCAATGTCGTTGCCGGGTTGCTTAGGGCCTGGGATGAGCACTGGCATCATAATGAACTTCCGCTTCATGCACAACCAAGGAGGAAGGTTATACAAACATAGAGTCACAGGCCAGGTGCTATGGTAGCTGCTCTGCTCCCCAAAAGGATTAATGCCATCTGCGCTTAGACCAAACCATACGTTCCTTGCGTCATCTGCAAACTCCTTCCCGTACTTTCTTTCGATTTTTCTCCACTGCGACCCGTCAGCGGGTACTCTCAACTTTCTGTCTTTCTTACGGTCTTCTCTGTGCCATCGCATCGCCTTGGCATGCTCTTTGTTTTGGAACAAACGTTTCAACCGTGGTATTATAGGAGCATACCACATCACCTTGGCAAGAATCTTCTTCCTGGGGCGCTCGCCCTCGACATCACCAGGGTCATCGCGGCTGATCTTATAGCGCAATGCACCGCATACCGGGCAAGCGTTCAAATCCTCGTATTCACCGCGGTAGAGGATGCAATCATTAGGGCATGCATGTATCTTCTGCACCTCTAACCCTAGAGGGCAGATAGCCTTCTTTGCTTCGTACGTACTCTCGGGCAATTCATTGTCCTTTGGAAGCATATCCTTTATCATTACCAGCAACTTTCCAAATCCCTTGTTAGATACACCATTCTCTGCCTTCCATTGCAGCAATTCCAGTGTGGTGCCCACTTTTTCTTGTCACCTTTGCAATTCGGGTACAACATTTTTTTGTGATCCTCTAACATGCGCTGCAACTTCTTCTTCTCCAAATCTCTTGTGCAGTTTCTCTTTGCATCGGTAATGGCCCGACCTAGATCATCAACGGGCTCATTTGATGCCTCTTCTTCAGCTTCTTCCTGCATTGTCGGCTCAGCTTCTTCCCGCATTACCGGCTCAGCTTCTTCCCTCATTGTTGTATCATCGTATTCAGGGAACCCATGGCCAGGTTAGCTGTCGTCGTCCTCTTCTTCTTCATTGTCTTCCATCATAACCCCTCTTTCTCCATGCTTGGTCCAAACATTATAGTGGGGCATGAAACCGGACTGAAACAGGTGGACGTGAATGGTTCTTGACATAGAGTAATTGTGACCATTCTTACAGCCAGCACATGGACAAGGCATAAAACCATCCGCTCGCTTGTTTGCCTCGGCCGCAAGTAGAAAAGTACGCACGCCATTAATGAACTCGGGAGAGCATCGGTCATCGTACATCCATTGCCGGCTCATCTTCAATACACAACACCGAAAACATCAAATTAATACAATACATAAAGTTCATACATAAAGATCATACAACACTTAAATGCAACAAACAAATAACTCTCTAGCTAAAGAATTTAAATGCAACAACAAATGCGATCAAGATCGCAACTAAGGTAACAATTGATCCAACAGCATAATGATACCAAGCCTCACTATGAATGGCATATTTTCTAATCTTTCTAATCTTCAAGCGCATTTTCTCCATCTTAATCTTGTGATCATCGACGACATCGGCAACATGCAACTCCAGTTCCATCTTCTCCCCCTCAATTCTTTTCAATTTTTCCTTCAAATCCTCATTTTCTCTTTCAACTAAATTTAACCTCTCGACAATAGGGTCGGTTGGAATTTCCGTTTCAACTACCTCCTACATACAAATGTCTATGTCAACTTGAAGGGCATAATTTGTCATAAACACGAAATGCAATGAATAGTTTTAAAAGAGAATATACCACATCCAAATCATAACTCGGACGAGGGCCGACGGGGACGGATATCAAAACCATGGCACTATGTATAACAAACAACGTATGGGTAAGATAATTATACGAGTAACTATATATCCAAATCACACAAACATCAATTTTTTATATAAAACTTCATGAACAAGAGGCTCACCAAAAGGTGGTGCCGGCGACGGGACGTTGTGAGCGATCGACGGTGGTTACGACGGAGATTTAGAAGGTACTAAGTAAACCACACCTACATATGCAAACTAAGTGTTATTTTTGACCTCAGATTGCATATAAATCAAATACTAGCACAAATATATAATTCCTCCCAAATTACTAAACTCAAAAATCAATCACTATATAAAGCATTGCATGAGCTAATCTAGCAATGAGAGATGAAAGGAAAAAGTTGCTAACCTTTGTGATCATTTGAATGGATGGGGGCCTTCAAATCTTGACAAATCTTGGGCAAAATGTGTGATGATCTTGAGAGGAAGAGGGAAAAGAACAGAGAGGAGAGGGGAAAGGGGAAGAACAGAGCGAGCTCGGGTGGACGAATGGTCTATGTAGGACGACCTTTAGTACCGGTTCGTGATACGACCCGGTACTAAAGGTATTGGAGGGGCCCCGGACTGACAACATCCTGCCACCACTCACTTTAGTACCGGTTCGTGGCACGAACCGGTGCTAAAGGTTCGCCACGAACCGGTACTAATGAGAGCGGCCCGGCTAGCCGTTGGAACCGGCACTAATGTACACATTAGTGCCGGCTCAAATTCAAACCGGCACTAATGTGCTTCACGTTTGACCATTTTTCTACTAGTGATAATAGGTAGCACACAGTTGGTTTATCCAGGTTCGGGCCGCAAGGATGCGTAAAACCCTACTCCTGCTTTGGTGGATTGTATATCTGTGTTCTTGAGCTAGCTATGGGGCGTGAGGAGCTCCAAAAAGCCGAATCCTTCTCCTGGTCGCCTCGGGCCTCCTTTTATAGAAAAATGGGTTGCCACAGTGGCACACAGGAGGTGGAAAGGGTACAGTGATGCGAGGTTATCCCTCGCATTACATGACAAGGCGCATTTAATGCGTCTTGCTTAGGTATCCTTGCTTTATCGGGGACGGGGGAGAGATCTGTTTCGTCCATCGCCGCTCCTTCTTGTGTCGACACGTGCCCTGGCCAGCGATGCCTGAGATGTCACGTAGGTAGGCAGGCAGCTGAGGTGGCGCAGTGGTGGGTCTTCATGAAGATCTGCATGCCGCCACCCAGGTGCCTGCCCAGCTGGTTGGGTCGGCAGCTGCATGCATGCGGTAGTGGAGGTTTAGTCGGCGTGGGCCTGATGGTGGCCCTGCGGGTGTCCTCGGTAAGGGCCTTGCCGGGGCCCCGGCAAGGGTCTTGCCGAGGCGTCTGCTGTCATCCCCGGCAAGGCGCTTGCCGGGGGCCTTGTGGTCTTCCTCGGCTGGGATCCCACCAAGGGTTGTCGTCTCCTTAGTGTGTATCTGATCTTGAATGTCTTCACAAAGATCTGCATGCAGCCACGGGGATGTCTCCCGATTCCTTGCCCTTTGGGGGCAGTGGACTCAAGGGTGACTTGCTCCATAGGAGCGGGACGAGTCGCCGCGGCAAGGGTCTTGCCGGGGCTGCTAGAACTGTCTCCCGACAAGGATCTTGCCGGGGGAGTCCGCTTCGTCCCCTTTGCTCTTCGTTGTCTTGGCCTTGGCGTCGTTCTAGTTCTCTTGAGCTTCGGTCTTAGCCTGGCTCACCTCCCTTGCCTTGCTTGGTGTGGTGGTGCCCGTGGCTCAGACTGCCCGTGCACAGTTATAGGGGTACAAAAAGTGTACCCCTCTTTTTGTACACCGACAGAAGGTATACCCAACAGTTTCTTTATTGTATCCTATGAAGACGCATTTTCCCGATTTGGGTTCGAGCTTTTCAGGTTGAAGTTTCTTGACATAAGCATCGCATCCCCAAACTTTTAGAAATGACAGCTTAGGTTTCTTCCCAAACCATAATTCATATGGTGTCGTCTCAACGGATTTCGACGGAGCCCTATTTAAAGTGAATGCGACAGTCTCTAATGCATAGCCCCAAAATGACAGTGGTAAATCGGTAAGAGACATCATAGATCGCACCATATCCAATAGAGTGCGATTACGATGTTCGGACACACCATTACGCTAAGGTGTTCCAGGCGGCGTGAGTTGTGAAACTATTCCACATTTTCTTAAGTGTGTGCCAAATTCATGACTCAAGTATTCTCCCCCACAATCTGATCGCAAGAACTTGATTTTCCTATCACGTTGATTCTCAACCTCGCTCTGAAATTCCTTGAACTTTTCAAAGGTCTCAGACTTGTGTTTCATTAAGTAGACATACCCATATCTACTCAAGTCGTCAGTGAGGGTGAGAACATAATGATAGCCACCGCGAGCCTCAACACTCATTGGACCGCACACATCAGTATGTATGATTTCCAATAAGTTGGTTGCTCGCTCCATTTTCCTGAGAACGGAGTCTTGGTCATTTTACCCATGAGGCATGGTTCGCACGTGTCAAATGATTCGTAATCAAGAGACTCCAAAAGTCCATCTGCATGGAACTTCTTCATGCGTTTGACACCTATGTGACCAAGGCGCCAGTGCCACAAGTATGTGGGACTATCATTATCATCCTTACATCTTTTGGTATTCACACTATGAATATGTGTAACATTACGCTCGAGATTCATTAAGAATAAACCATTCACCAACGGAGCATGACCATAAAACATATCTCTCATATAAATAGAACAACCATTATTCTCGGATTTAAATGAGTAGCCATCTCGAATTAAACGAGATCCTGATACAATGTTCATGCTCAAAGCTGGCACTAAATAACAATTATTGAGGTTTAAAACTAATCCCGTAGGTAAATGTAGAGGCAGCGTGCCGACGGTGATCACATCGACCTTGGAACCATTCCCGACGTGCATCGTCACCTCGTCCTTCGCCAGTCTCCGCTTATTCCGCAGCTGCTGCTTTGAGTTACAAATGTGAGCAACCGCACCGGTATCAAATACCCAGGAGCTACTACGAGTACTGGTAAGGTACACATCAATTACATGTATATCACATATACCTTCTTGTCCGCTAAGTATTTGGGGCAGTTCCGCTTCCAGTGACCACTTCCCTTGCAATAAAAACACTCAGTCTCGGGCTTGGGTCCATTCTTTGACTTCTTCCCAGCAGCTTGCTTACCGGGCGCGGAAACTCCCTTGCCGTCCTTCTTGAAGTTCTTCTTACCCTTGCCTTTCTTGAACTTAGTGGTTTTATTCACCATCAACACTTGATGTTCCTTTTTGATTTCCACCTCTGCTGATTTCAGCATTAAATATACCTCAGGAATGGTCTTTTCCATCCCCTGCATATTGAAGTTCATCACAAAGCTCTTGTAGCTCGGTGGAAGCGACTGAAGGATTCTGTCAATGACCGCGTCATCCGGGAGATTAACTCCCAGCCGAGTCAAGCGGTTATGCAACCCAGACATTTTGAGTATGTGCTCACTGACAGAACTATTTTCCTCCATCTTACAACTGAAGAACTTGTCGGAGACTTCATATCTCTCGACCCGGGCATGAGCTTGGAAAACCGTTTTCAGCTCTTCGAACATCTCATATGCTCCGTGTCTCTCAAAACGCTTTTGGAGCCCCGGTTCTAAGTTGTAAAGCATGCCGCACTGAACGAGGGAGTAATCATCAACACGTGACTGCCAAGCGTTCATAACGTCTTGGTTCTCTGGGATGGGTGCGTCACCTAGCGGTGCTTCTAGGACATAATCTTTCTTGGCAGCTATGAGGATGATCCTCAGGTTCCGGACCCAGTCTGTATAGTTGCTGCCATCATCTTTCAGCTTGGTTTTCTCTAGGAACCCGTTGAAGTTGAGGACAACGTGGGCCATTTGATCTACAAGACACATTGTAAAGATTTTAGACTAAGTTCATGATAATTAAGTTCATATAATCAAATTATTCAATGAACTCCCACTCAGATAGACATCCATCTAGTCATCTAAGTGAAACATGATCCGAGTTAACTAGCTCGTGTCCGATCATCACGTGAGACGGACTAGTCAACATCGGTGAACATCTTCATGTTGATCGTATCTTCTATACGACTCATGCTCGACCTTTCGGTCTTCCGTGTTCTGAGGCCATGTCTGTACATGCTAGGCTCATCAAGTCAACCTAAGTGTATTGCGTGTGTAAATCTGGCTTACACCCGTTGTATTCGAACGTTAGAATCTATCACACCCGATCATCACGTGGTGCTTCGAAACAACGAACCTTCGCAACGGTGCACAGTTAGGGGGGACACTTTCTTGAAATTATTACAAGGGATCATCTTATTTAAGCTACCGTCGTTCTAAACAAATAAGATGTAAAACATCATAAACATCACATGCAATCAAATAGTGACATGATATGGCCAATATCATTTGCTCCTTTTGATCTCCATCTTCGGGGCTTCATGATCATCGTTGTCACCGGCATGACACCATGATCTCCATCATCATGATCTCCATCATCATGTCTTATTGAAGTTGTCTCATCATCTATTACTTCTACTACTATGGCTAATGCTTTAGCAATAAAGTAAAGTAATTACATGACGTTTATGTTGACACGCAGGTCATAAATAAATAAAGACAACTCCTATGGCTCCTGCCGATTGTCATACTCATCTACATGCAAGTCGTGATTCCTATTACAAGAACATGATCAATCTCATACATCACATATATCATTCATCACATCCTTTTGGCCATATCACATCACACGACACATGCTGCAAAAACAAGTTAGACGTCCTCTAATTGTTGTTGCAAGTTTTTACATGGCTGCTATAGGTTTCTAGCAAGAACGTTTCTTCCCTGCGCCAAAACCACAACGTGATATGCCAATTTCTATTTACCCTTCATAAGGACCCTTTTCATCGAATCCGATCCAACTAAAGTGGGAGAGACAGACACCCGCCAGCCACCTTATGCAACTCGTGCATGTCAATCGGTGGAACCAGTCTCACGTAAGCGTACGTGTAAGGTCGGTCCGGGCCGCTTCATCCCACGATGCCGCCGAATCAAGATAAGACTAGTAACAGCAAGCAAATTGACAATATCCACGCCCACAACTGCTTTGTGTTCTACTCGTGCATAGAAACTACGCATAGACCTAGCTCTTGATGCCACTGTTGGGGAACGTAGCAGAATTTTAAAATTTTCTACGCATCACCAAGATCAATCTATGGAGTCATCTAGCAACGAGGGAGAGGGGAGTGCATCTACATACCCTTGTAGATCGCACGCGGAAGCGTTCAAGAGAACAGGGTTGATGGAGTCATACTCGTCGTGATCCAAATCACCGATGACCTAGCGCCGAATGGACGGCACCTCCGCGTTCAACACACTTACGGTTGGGAAGACGTCTCCTCCAACTTGATCCAACAAGGGGAAAGGATAGGTTGATGGAGATCCAGCAGCACGACGGCGTGGTGGTGGAAACTACGGCGATCTCGGCAGGGCTTCGCCGAGCACTGCGAGAAGGAGAGGTGTCACGGGAGGGAGAGGGAGAGGCCAGGGGCTAGGGTACGGCTGCCCTCCCTCCCCCACTATATATAGGGTCCCTAGGGGGGCGCCGGCCCTAGGAGATCCAATCTCCAAGGGGGGCGGCGGCCAAGGGGGTGGCTTGCCCCCCAAGGCAAGTGGGGCGCCCCTCCCCCCCCCACCCCTAGGGTTTCCAACCCTAGGCGCAGGGGAGGCCCAAGGGGGGCGCACCAGCCCACTAGGGGTTGGTTCCCCTCCCACTTCAGCCCATGGGGCCCTCCGGGATAGGTGGCCCCACCCGGTGGACCCCCGGGACCCTTCCGGTGGTCCCGATACAATACCGATTACCCCCGAAACTTTCCCGATGGCCAAAACTTGACTTCTATATATAAATCTTCACCTCCGGACCATTCCGGAACTCCTGGTGATGTCCGGGATCTCATCCGGGACTCCGAACAACTTTCGGTTACCGTATACTAATATCTCAACAACCCTAGCGTCACCGAACCTTAAGTGTGTAGACCCTACGGGTTCGGGAGACACGCAGACATGATCGAGACGACTCTCCGGTCAATAACCAACAGCGGGATCTGGATACCCATGTTGGCTCCCACATGCTCCTCGATGATCTCATCGGATGAACCATGATGTCGAGGATTCAATCAATCAGTATACAATTCCCTTTGTCAATCGGTACGTTACTTGCCCGAGACTCGATCGTCGGTATCCCAATACCTCGTTCAATCTCGTTACCGGCAAGTCACTTTACTCATACCGTAATGCATGATCCCGTGATCAACCACTTGGTCACATTGAGCTCATTATGATGATGCATTACCGAGTGGGCCCAGAGATACCTCTCCGTCATACAGAGTGACAAATCCCAGTCTCGATTCGAGCCAACCCAACAATCACTTTCGAAGATACCTGTAGTGTACCTTTATAGTCACCCAGTTACGTTGTGACGTTTGGCACACCCAAGGCACTCCTACGATATCCGGGAGTTGCACAATCTCATGGTATAAGGAAATCATACTTGACATTCGGAAAAGCTATAGCAAACGAACTACACGATCTTTGAGCTATACTTAGGACTGGGTCTTGTCCATCACATCATTCTCCTAATGATGTGATCCCGTTATCAATGACATCCAATGTCCATAGTCAGGAAACCATGACTATCTTTTGATCAACGAGCTAGTCAACTAGAGGCTCACTAGGGACGTGTTGTGGTCTATGTATTCACACATGTATTACGATTTCCGGATAACACAATTATAGCATGAACAATAGACAATTATCATGAACAAAGAAATATAATAATAACCATTTTATTATTGCCTCTAGGGCATATTTCCAACAGGAAGGTGCTTCGGGATCTTCAACAACGCAAACAGATTCTAGCTCGTGGAAGATGCTTTGGAAGACGGAGGTCCCATCGAAAGTGCGCATGTTCTTATGAAGACTATCGAAGCAGTCACTACCAACCGAAGATGTGAGGGCGCATCGTAAGATGTCGACGACTAGCGCTTGTCGCTTTTGTGGCGCTCAGGATACATGGCGACATTCCCTCCTAGAATGCACTGTTTCAAGGTGCACCTGGGCGCTGGTTGACGAAGATTTGGGCTGCGCCATGGTGGCAACGAGTGAGAACCGAGCCAAGAGTTGGCTCTTCAACTTGTTGGCGGCCCTCTCGCACGAATAGTTTACTATCGTAGCAGTGGCATTATGGGCCGTGTGGACTTCTCGGAGGAAGGCAATACACGAGGGAATATTTCAGACACCACATGGGATAACACCCTTTGTCAAGAGGTACATACAAGATCTTCAAGTTCTCAGCAAGCCAAAGAAGCAACGCAACGCGGCGGCGACGGGGACTCCAGTGCGCCGGAGACCCAAGGCACCCCCAATGAATTTCTCAAAGACCCATGTGGATGCCGGAGTCCGGGGGCAGCGAGGAGGCTCGGCGGTGGCGATATGCCGTGACAGCCAAGGCGTTTTCCTGGGCAGTTCAGCCCTCGTGGTCGCTGGAGTTTGGGACGCTCCCACGCTCGAAGCCATAGCGTGCCGCGAGGCACTGGCTCTGGCAGAAGACCTCAACCAGCACCACTACATAGTGGCCTCTGATTGCAAACATGTGATTGAAGATATAGCATCAGGAAGCTAGGGGGAGTATGGTGTTATTATCAGTGAAATCAGACTTAGATCACCACCAACCTGTAATTTCACTTTTGAAAATCGTGAGGCGAATGTTGAAGCCCACAAGTTAGCTAGATATGCTTTGTCGTTACTTCCTGGGCGTCATGTATGGCTTGGCCAGCCACATGACCAGACTTGTATCCCACATTCTGTGGACTTTGAGTAATAAAGGCTTTTTCCCTTAAAAAAAGCTCCTGACTTCAATCTCCACTTTCCCAGCACAACGGCGGCCGGAGCCGAGCGAAGAAGAGGAGCGGCGCCGCCGGCGACCTCAACCCAGCAGCCACCGGCGTTTCGAGGTCAGGCGACGCTATCTTCTTCCTCCTCTTCTCGATCCCCTAGTAATTTACCTTTTTTCCTTCTCTTCTAAGTAGTTTCTTGCGGGAAACCCTAGCTTGATTTTCCCCAAACATTTACCTGTAGATAGTGGAGAGAGAGGAGGAAATCGTTCAGGTTAAGGCCATCCAATTGGACCATAAAGTCGCCGTATCTCCCGAAGGGTAATTTATTTTCTTCTCTTGCCGAGAACACTAGCTAGCTAGATTTCCATCGTGGCTAGTACGTTTACTTAGAGCAGAGACAGGGATGGAGACATACATACCATGGATGGTACGGTGACATCCAATTTCTCTTTGTTTTGTGCAGTTTCTCAATGTCGAGCTGGATTGCTGCATTTGTCAGCCGCTGTTGCAGCTGTATCAGGGCCGATACCATTTCATCTATGACATGTGTCGACCGCAAGAGGCTGCCATGTTTCGACCCCGTGTCCAAGGTGCTCGATGATGACAATCTCCTCATCGAGATCATCGTCCGCCTTGGCTTCCCAACCACCCTCGTCCGCGCCTCCCTCGTCTGCAAGCGGTGGTTCCGCCACGCCTCAGACCCCGCCTTCCTCTGCCGATTCCGCAAACTGCACCCTCCTCGCCCCCTCGGCTTCTACATCGAGTACAACCACCGCCTGTTCTTCATGCTGCCTCAGCCCCCGGAGCTCGCCGCCGTCGCTCGCCGTGCGGCAAGCTACAGATTTGATGCTTGTCCCAATGCATGGATCAATGGCTGCCACAATGGCCGTATCCTGATCAGGTTCAATTATAAATCTACCTTTGGGGCTGGACCGTCCTCGTCGACACGGCGAATACTATTCGGTGTGGTCTGCTCCCCACTGTGCCCCGAGAGAGTGGTGTCCATCGTCCGACAGCCCCCTCGTGAACCCAAGAACAGTAGGAGCTTCACCTTCTTCAAACAAGATGGCCAAGGCTTGTACCACTTCTGGTTCTTACAGGACCAGGAAAAAATTGTGGCACGCCTTTATATATATGTTTAAAGATGGTCTCTGGTCCCTGCATACTTCGGCGACGACACACTTCCCTTATTGCTATCGGCCATATTTTCTAAAACCTCTGCTAGTCGGCAATAAAATATACATACCAAGCTTCAAGAATGACATTCTTGTCTTAGATTTGAGGGCCACAAGTTTCTCAAAAATTCAACTCCCACATGGGGTGGAGTATGGCGAGCTGGACACCTTCTTCTCACCTGATGATGATGATTCCACAGTATATCTCATCCATGCTAGGAAGTTTCAACTTCACATCTGGCTAAGCAATGAGGACAACTAGTTGCTGGTGGACGTCATTTGTTTGCGAGGGATGTATGCTAATTTGAGGATGTCAGATCACACTTGTGAGGATGATTATACTGTCCACATAAACTATGTGGGGGAGAATGCTGAGTTTGCGTTCTTGCAGATTGATTGCTACATAGTATACTTGGATATATTTTTTTACAGAAAAGGCATACGCCTGACTTTATAAATAAAGCCACCAGGCAGAGTCACGACACAGCCAACCAAACACCACAGAAGCAAAGCAAAGTTTAAGAAGTACGAGTACATGGCAACCAGCCAAACATGGCAGGCAGGCCAGCCAAGAGTCCAAAAGAATAGGAATTTAAGCCATCCTCCTAGATCGCCGCAGCAGGAAAGAAGTCGTAGATCTCATCTTAGATAACATGTCGACGAAAGCCTCTAAGTCCACTCCCTTAGTCAATGATCTTCACTGCTGCAAAAAGACATTGGCTTTAAATAAGCAATTCACAGGGTTAGCCGGAAAAATATGCTCGATAATGAACTTGTTTCTAGTAGTCCACAGCGACCAACATATCGCTGCCCAACCAACCCAGAATACCCTCTTAGACCGGCCTGATAAAGTACTGACACATCGCCGCATCCTCGAAGGAAGATGGATTCCAGTTAACATGAAGCCAAAGTCTAATACAACTCCAAAGGAATTTAGCCAATGAGCAATGAAAAAATATGTGCTCGGAGTTTTCAAGAGCCCCACATAAAGTGCATCTATCAGAGCCCGGCCCATTCCTCTACCTAATTTGATTAGCCGCAGGGAGTTTACGACGGAAAGCTTGCCACAAGAAAATTTTTATCTTAGGAGGAATACGTGCCGACCAAATATCCTTGAATTTCACTTTATGGGCACCTAAGATAAGTTTGGCGTATGCGGATTTAACTGAGAAACGCCCCAAAGAAGAGTGAGGCCAGACAACCGAGTCATCTTCCTCCGAGAGCAAGGGGATGCAGGCAATAAGACGTTGCCAATCATCCAACTCCACAGGAGAAAGGGTTCGCCGGAAGTCAAGGTCCCAATTGTGAGCCGAGAGCTCAGAGATAGAGATCTCGGTAGCAGAGCAATACGAGAACAGGGTCGGGTAGGCCACCGCGAGAGTGGTATCCCCAACCCACCAATCTAACCAAAAGCGAGTGGACTTACCATTCCTAACTACAAACTTAACGAGGGACCGAAATATCGGGCGAACTTTAACAAGCTGACGCCAAAACTGAGAACCACCTGAGGAAGAGGCGAACATGGTGCTCGAGGAGGGGAAATACTTAGCTTTAAGAAGAGATAGCCAGAGGGGGCGCTCCTCGAGGAACATAATTTTCCACCACCATTTTATCATGAGGCACTTGTTCATGACCATCGTGTTAATAATGCCTAAGCCCCCCATGTTCTTAGGCATACATATTAGATCGCACTTAACCATCCTATATTTGCGCTTATTGTCAGAGGAGTTCCAGTAGAAAGAACCCCTATGCTTGTCGAAACCAGCGTGGGTCCCTCCGGACAGGAGATAAAAGCCCATTAGAAACATCGGAAGGGAGGAGAGGCACGCATTAGTGAGGTCAACCTTGCCCGCCTGGGAATTATACCGGCCTCTCCACGGCAGGACTCTGTTCCCTACTTTAGTCACTGTCGGGGCAAAGTCTTTTGCCAGTAGCTTGAGAGGGGAGATTGGGAGGCCCAGGTATTTGAAAGCGTAAGAACCAAGGGAGCAGTTCAGAAGATGCGCCATTGTCTGAGCTTCAGAGTCGGGTACCCCAGTCACAATTACTTCGCTCTTTGAAAAGTTAATTTTAAGACCCGATAGCGCTTCAAAGCATAGGAGAAGGAATTTCAGGTTCGTGAGACTGGCCTCATTAAGTTCAACCATAATAATGGTGTCGTCCGCGTATTGAAGGTGAGTGATGCCATTGGGTCTCAAGTGAGAGCTAACAAGTGTAATGTGACCAGCACTAGCTGCTTGAGAAAGGATATGAGAAAGAGCATCCGCAACGAAGTTAAAGAGAAGGAGGGGGACGCCGGGTCTCCTTGTCTAAGGCCCCTACCGTTAGCAAAGAAATTACTAATCTGCCCATTAACCGCCACAGTCGTGTGCCCTCCCGAGACGAGCTGCATAAGACCGTGAACCACCGCACCCTCGAAACCTTTAGCAAGAAGGACTTGGCGAAGAAAATTCCAGCTCACCGAGTCATAAGCCTTCTCGAAGTCAAGTTTAAGAACCACTGGCTTAGTACCCTTGGTCCGCAAGTCATGGACAATCTCATGCAAACATAGAACACCATCTAGAATAAATCTACCCTTTATAAACGCTGATTGGAAAGGGCTAATGACGCGATGGGCGATCGGAGAAAGCCTTGTAGCCAGACCCTTAGCCGGGATCTTCGCAAAGTTGTTAATTAAGGCAATGGGCCTAAACTGGGAGATCAAGTTAGCACCTTTGACCTTAGGGATGAGAGTGAGTACCGCATAATTAAATCTTGAGATGTCAATAGTTCCCAGCCAAAAACCTTGAATAATTGCCTGAATGAGGCCTTTTAACTGAGGCCGGAACTGCCTAAAGAAAGGAATGGAGAAACCATCAGGCCCGAAAGCTATGTTAGAATTGGCAGTTCGGATCGCATCAAAGATCTCCTCTTTAGAAGGGGGAAACATCAGTCCCTCGTTTTCATCGCTCGAAATCTGTTCGAGGGGAGACCAAAAGGTAGGCGCTAACCTAAAACCCAGCTCGGGTTTAGCAGATAAGAGAGTAGAGAAGAAATGAACCACGTGTCGCATAATCACAGATTGATCAGAGACCTTGATGCTATCGATAAGGAGGCTACCGATCAGACATCGCCGACGTCTACCGTTCGCGATGGCAAAGAAATAGGCCGTGGGCGAATCACCCTGTAAAGTCCAATTAATAGTGCCTCTTTGCTTCCAATACACTTCCTCCTGACGGTGAATACCCAAAAGTGCCTCTGCAAGACCGTACCGGATCTGCCACTCGGCCGGGGAGAGGCCTAAGTTGTCCGCGCAAGCATCAAGCACATCAATTCGAGCAGCCAGCCTAACTTTGTCACGCCTTGACTCAGCAAAGTGATTCTTAGACCAACCCCGAAGGAATCTACGAAGAAAATAGGAGCATTGATGCCAGTCGTCCATCGGACCAAAAGATCGGCGGTTAGAAGACAGGAAAGACGAAATCTTTTGCGCAATCAAGTCGGCAAAACCCTCAACATGGAGCCAGGAGGCATCGAACTGAAACCTCGGGAAGGCAACCGTATGAGTACCATCATCAAGAATCAAGGGGGAGTGATCCGAGCCCACTATAGCTAGGGCTCTGAGAATGGCACAGGGAAACAACAAATCCCAACTAGGACACAAGAAAACCCGGTCAAGGACAGAACGAATGGGAGATGTTTGGCGATTCATCCAGGTGTAACGGGCCCCGACCCTAGGAATTTCACGAACCGCCGTGTCTCTGATGAAAGCACTGAACGCGTCGGCCAGCGGCCACGAGAAGTTAGAGGAACTCTTATCCGAAGGGTAGCGCATCAAATTGAAGTCTCCCCCAATCATAAGTGGCAGCTCACAAGATTCAATTTTATTACGAAGTTCATCCAGAAAAATATATGACATAGAATGGTCAGCCGGACCATATACCACCATAATTTCTAGTAAAGAATTAAGGATTCGGTGAGAAACCAACGTGCTAGCCCAAAAAATGCCATGGTCCATAGCGACAAAATCAAAAACATCTTTCTTAGTGCCAAGAAGAATACCACCCGAATGACCAATAGGAGCCACAAAGTTCCAATCGAATCTATCGATCCCAGAAACGGCAGAGAGTTCATATGGGGAGAAGGAGGGTTTGAAAGTCTCGACAAGACCAATGATATCAACATTTTCAGAACGAACCAAGTCTTTTAGCTGGTCCCTGCGCCCCCTAGCGCCGAAACCCCTAATATTCCAAAATAGAGCCTTCATCTAAAAGAGAGGTTTTTAATTCGAAGGCTCGACCTGCTAGGAGCCTTGCAGGATTTAGCACGTTTCCCAGCCCCACGTTTAGAAACAGCCGAGGGAGCCTGACTCCTGTCAGATCCCCCCTCATCCCCACCGGCCACAACCAGTGGGGCAATCGATCCTAACCCAGCTTCCTTGGCTTTAGCGATGTCAGCCTAAGCTATTTCATTAGCCCTAATAATGCCAAGCAATGAAGAAGGAGAACCCAAACTAGTGTCAAAGAAAATACCCACATCATCTAAAATACTAAGCAAATGATCATCAGATTGAGACGGAAGTACTAAACAAATAGGAGAATGGACATCGGGGTTAGAAGAGGGGGGCATGGACCCGAACCTAAAGGTGGAAAATCCCGAGCCACAGCGCGCCGAGCGGCCCGATCAGCCACCCGCTCGCCGCTGTTGGAGACGCAACCACACCGGCGCAGGACGAACACGACAGGGAGATGCCGCAGCAGAAGACGGGCCCGAGGCCGTACCCAAGTCAGCATCCAGCCTGCGGCAGAGCCCAGCCGCAGACTGCCTTGAATCACCAGACGCCCTGCTTTTAGCAGAGAATTTCTTGACCAACGACTTCTTCTTCTTCTTGGAGGCTAAGGGGCCGGCCAGGGGCAAGTCTTCAATGCCTGAGAGGGATGTAGAGGCAGGGTGGGCTGGAAGGTTAGAGAACACCGCCGAAAATGGTGTTCCCTTCACCCCACTAGCAGCAGCAGCCCCTCCAACCGAATCCGACAACAAATCATTAGCCCCCCGGCCGACCGGAGCATTCTCCTTCAGCAGGTCCTGGTCTTCTGGAGAGAGCCCGTCCCACTCCGACTGGGTAAAGCGCTGATCATTGCCATGCATAGAATCCTCCGGGCAACCGTCACCATCCTTGCTCTTGTCATCATTGCCGGAAGCAGGGGGCGGGGGAGGAGGTGGGGGCGACACCGGGCCCGAGTCACCCTCCACCCGGACCCTGAGCCGGAAGCCGCCAACCGAGGGGAAGACATCAATGGAGCCACGGATACAGAGGGGATCAACACACCACACCCGCAGACGGACCGGCCCGAGGATAGCCAGAGATTCTTGATCAACCTCAATAGGTTTGCCGATAAGCACCCTGAAAGCCATCAGAAACGCCGTGGAACGCAGCATAGGAGGGACGTCATCAACTAAAACCCATACATCAGACAGGGAGGAGGTAGCCTTGGAGCCATTAGATGCAGCCTTGACCAAGACAACCAATTGGTTCAGAGGCAACGTGAAGCTAGTGCAGGAGGAAATCATCCGGAGGCTTTCCTTGGAGGGGAAAGTTGCAGCAAACTCAAAATCTAAAAGTTGCAATATACTTGGATATTAAGTGCAGGATCATGCGTAAAGTGTATGACATGACAGTAAATTATCAATTTGTGTTTGGTGTTTATCCATTAATGATGACGTGGCCTCCCACATTCCCTGTGCTCAAGTATGATCCTTCAAGGTTTACCTTTTGGCCTTTTGGTTATGCTACTATAATTTTATTTGTGTGGTCGTAACAGAAGTGTAGAGGAGAAACATGTGTCGTCATAATAATATGGGTGTTCCATGGGAGGATGAGGGTGTCCCCTGTGCATGGGTGCAAGGTTAGTGAGCTGAGAAGGAAATGGGATTTTGAGATGGATAAGAGAAAAACTGTGATCCTCAAGCTATTACGTCTCAGATTGTTAACGCTTAGTATTTTTGGAATGTTGTTTTACGGTGGAATCAATTCTTATTTCTTTTTGCTGGATCAATTTACATTGGATTTCAATTATGAATCATACATTACTATAAGATGTGTTTCAATTATGAACCATACATTTTACACTAGCATGCTTGTGGTTATGTATGTTTTCTCCTTGATTCAACTTATTGAATTTACATTGATCTATTGGCTTCTTTCGCTTGTAGGCAGGAGAGTGGTGTTGAAATGGGTGGATCGGAAACCGTGAACACATGAGATCTGCCAATGTGCTATGCCGGTTCAGCAGGTGAGGTAAAATCATCTTTTTTCTGTGTATGGTTTTGTCTTGGTTACTCAATTTATAAAATGTTGCATGATTTATTGTTTAACTTTACTAGTGCATGATTTTGATTTATATCTAGGCGGTATAGTACTTACATTTCCAAAAATCATGCCTTCGAGTTTCTCGAACATTTTTAGACAAATGACAACTTCCATTATCCGGCTTTTAGGAAGCCAAAGAAAAAACGAGTTTTGTTCAATAGGTTACCAGTTTTCAGAAACTTGGCTCACCCCATACTAGAAAATCCAAATTACAACAGCAAGGTCGATCAAGAGAAAAATAACCCAAGCTGCACGCAAGGAAGTTGAAGAACAAAGACGGATCCTACCTCTTCATGGAATTTTGCTTAATACCCGTGCTTATCCAGTAATCCAGTAGCTCTATCAGCAGTTTGATTAAACTGAACATCTTCCAGGTCACCAAGTAGGTCGCATAGTTTGGAACCATCACTGCCAATCAGAGATCGTCTGAAATCAATGTGTTATCAGGATCTAAAATCTTACAGAAGCAGGAAGGATATTTTTAGTTTTAAAAGGAGCATCTCCCTTCCAATTTCCAAATATCAGTCCAGAAGAAAGTGCATTTTCCAGTATCCAAAGTTTTCACCATACAAGACATGATCCACTTGGCAGCTTTTCTTCAAACCCAAAACCTAGAACCCCCCTGAAGACATGTACTGAAAGATGCTTTTTTCCAGTTTGTCGGTACTTAGTTCTCAGCAGATGACTCCACATAGAGTCATGATGATTCGCCAACTTGTCAGTCCATTTAGAAATTAGTGCAATATTCATAATTTTGGTATTGAGAAAGCCCAACCCCACAAAGTTGTTTGGCCTGCATAAAGAATCCTAGCTAGCCATAAGGTAGCTAGGTTTTTCCCCTTTCCCTGACCAAAAGAAGGTTGATCTCAGAGAATCAATAATAGCATGAGTTTCTTCTGGAAGCATGTAAAACCCCATCTGGTACTTAGGCACACTAGAAAAGATGAGAATTAACCAAAACATCTGTGTACGCTTTTAAGAGCTGGCTGCCCTTTCATGTATCAACTCTCTTTGCTATTTACCAGTCACACCTTTGAGTAGATACCGACTGTTTTTGCTTGGTACTATGTGAGCCTCATGTGCACATGACACTCAAAAGTAATTCGGGAATGCCTTGACAATCTAGGAAGTAGTTTTTTTCCTGTGATGGAGGCATCGAGTCATTTATTCTTTAGTTTCTACATATGGACTTATTATATGTAGCAAAACAGAATTGAGAATTTGTCAACCATACAGGTTGAAGTTGTGCCATCGCAAATTAATTGCTCTTTTGTTTCCGTCCTATGTTTGTAATCATGATCTTATCTAGTACGTAATACCGAGATGATTCAGCTTTGAATATTTCTTGCTGGATAATTTGCACTAGCGAGAAGTTAGTATTTACTATTTACACAATTGTGAGATATAACTTCATCGGCTTTTTGTGGGTGACTAGCACAGACTGGTTTGGGTGATGATGTTGATTGTTCTGCAGGTACCTAGGGCTAAATTGCTGAGGCATAGGAATGGCTAGTTGGTGTACGTAAATTATCCTATTTTGTATGATGTGGCTGCATTTGATGCTATGACACTAGCAATGCTACACTTACGTAAATAATGTTACGTGTTTTACGTAAAGTGCAACGTGGCTAATTAGTATTAGAGAAGGGGGAGGAAGGGGTCCCACCCACCTGAAAATTAGGGGGGGGGGGGGCGAAGTTAATTAGTTAGGCAGTTTACGTTAGTCTTCGTAGGCCTTATGTAGATGTAGGATTATTGCACTAAAATTGCCTGTGAAGTGGATTCATAGGATTTATCTGTAGCTATTAGTCAAGTCGCATGTAGTTGCTTCAGTTAATGCTTGGCTCTGTGATGTACTCAACAAAAAGTTGTAGGCACATGGTCTTTGTGAAGCCCCTACCTGCAACTGATCTACAGTCTTGTTAGTGATTCATCTGAATGCAGCAGAGTGACAATGCTTGTACATTCCAACTTTCAGTAGGTACAGTAGATTTCCTAACTGAATTATGAGCCAAGCTTTAATACCTCCCTTAATCACTACCGATCATTTTGTGATCCGACATGAACTTGTTGTACATACAGCTTGCACGCGGCATGGTCGAAGCAAGCCGACGCTGAACCGGATCGGATGAAGAGAGCATCTGATGTCACATTTTTTTATTTTTCGACAAAGCGGTGGCGCTATAGGGGGAAATTCGATTCTAAGCCCGAGCTCAGATGCTCTCGCCATCCCTGCCATCGACTCTCCTCGGGATGGCAGCGCTATCCCCGTATTTCTCTCTCGTATCTTCTGTGCACTACCGGAATCGCACCCTATGCCGACGGCCAGGGCCGTCGGCATATCCCTGAATGGCCGTCAGGACAGGCCTATGCCGACGGCACCCGTCGGCATAGGGCCGTCGGCAACATATCCGTCGGCGTAGCCAGGAAAGCCGTCGGCATAGAAAGGCCGTCGACATAGGCCCTATCCCGACGGTGTCCGTACATCTATGCCGACGGCCCCGGCCGTCGGCAACGTTATCGCCTAACGGCGGCCACCGTCAAGTGCTGACCAATGCTTGCTCGCCACGTGGCAGGTCTGTGCCGACGGCCTAGCCGTCGGCATAGCTGTCGGCTTAGGTTGAAACTATGCCGACAGCTAGACCGTCGGCATAGACCTGCCACGTGGCAGCCACTGGGAGCTCCTGGAGCAGGCCTATGCCGACGACATAGCCGTCGGCTTAGTTTGAAACTATGCCGACCGCTAAGCCGTCGGCATAGACCTGCCACGTGGCAGCCACTGGGAGCTCACGGCAGCTCTATGCCGACGGCCTTGCCGTCGGCATAGTTTTTGTCTGTTATTTTTTCTTTTTTCTGTTTTGTTTCAGCTCAATTCATTTGAATATATACAGCACACAACAAATATATGCATCACATAACAGCTGGCCCAGCAGCATCACAGAACAAATTCATCATCACACATCATAAGAAGCATCGCAAAGCATAAACATATAAGTATCATCACCACCAAGCATAAGAATCTCACAAACAACAATAAGAAACATCACAAGCATATAAGTATCATCACCACCAAGACCGCCACGATGTGACCCAAAGGCTTGAGCGCCAGGACGTCGAGCACCACGGAGGTCGTCACCGCCAAGACCGCCGAAGCCCAGGTCGTCACTGCTAGCGGCAGCGCTACCGCCAAGACCGCCTCCTCCTCCGCCTCCGTGGATCGGAGTGGTCGGGCTCCGTGTCTCCGGAGTGCTGCGAAGACCACCGCCAACGGTAGATCCACCTGTTCCCTGGATGTTGAAAAGACATATGCACGGGATATATGACTGTGTTGAAAGGCATGACATGCTTTGGGTGAATAGATTGGGGATGAACTAACCGGCGAGGGGCCAGCGTTCTGTGCCACAAACTCCTCAAAGCTCATCAGCACTGGTTGTGCTAGAGGGCATTGTGCTGGAGGGAACTGAGGACACCTGCCGGCCGCCATATCCTGAAAAGCCTGTTGCATCTGGCTATCCCTCTGCACTTGGTGTTCATAAAGCCTCTGATGCCACGCCATGGTCTCCTGGCGTGTGTAATCCATGTAGGCCTACAGTATGACATGATGGAACTCATAAAACTACTAAATGCGGAAAATGAAGTGAGAAATGAAGATAAGAGGGAAAATACTTACAGATTGTTGCTCCTGAAAGAGGTACTGTGTACTAGTCACTGGCTGGCTCGTGCGTTGGCTCAGGCTCGGGTCGATCCGACGAAGCTGTGTGTAGGAGATACTAGGAGTGATCACAGCATCGAGAACCGCCTCCCGACCGTGCTCCTTGGGCCCCATCCTCACCACCGCCATGTCGTCCAGAGGAGCCGCAATGGGGTCAGGTGTGTCAGGATGTAACTCCAGATACGCTTCGGAGTAGGCCTTCTTCCTCCCTGCGGTCTTCTTGCCGTAGTACTTGGGCTCGCCAGGCTTGGGGTCCTTCCGCGTATGGGCGATCTCCCACGCCTGCATGTGTGAGAGCGGCCACTTCAGTTTCTCCTCCTGCACCACCAAACAGAGGTTAGTCATACATAAGAAAGTGATGGTAAATAGAAGAAGAAGAATGTTTAATGGGGTTAGTCATACATTAACTGCCTTGTGGAGATAGTGGTTTCGGTTTCCCTGAGCATGTACTCCCTCCGTCCCTCGGTTAGCCTTATTTTTGGTTCTCATAGCCGCCCAGGCTCCAGCCTCATCACACCAAAGATCCACCAATGCCGCCCAGGACTCGTCTTTTCCATAACACCAATTTGGACACACCTACATAATAAAAGCATAATGGCATGTAGGTGTGTCCAAATTGGTGTTATGGAAGCATAAAGCATAAAGCATAGTGTACCACAAGGTAATGAAAGCATAATATATGAAAGCATAATGAAAAATCTTTTATACTTACCGCCAAGAACTCGGGCCTCTCCAAGGTAATGCCCATCCTCCGCGCTTCTTCCTTGGTCATCTTCACACCAAGATAGTCGTGGTAGTATGTGGAGATGGCCACATAGCGCACCTCGTACTGCATCTGGCGGGCCTTCTTCTTGCATTGGCGCAACACGATCTGGTCCACTCTAGCCCTGTGCTCCAGAAGAACTCGATAGAATTTCTACAATCATGCATGAAACAAGAATGGGAGAAGCCATGAGTTAAATCATTCATGAAACTAGAATGGACTTGTGCTTCTGAAGAGAACTCACCCAGAAAGTAGTGATCATGGCCTTGGCATGGCTCTCATGGTCCGCGTGGCGGGCCGCTTCCCAGTGGTCCCAGCTCGTGGCCAAAACCCGACGGTCCGGCTGCCTGACTGGATCAGGACAGTACAACCCCGGCCAATATAACTTCAGCAAGACGGTGATGAGGCCGTTGGGAATACAGACCCCTTTAGAATATATCCAGTTGCTGCAAAAGAATGAACTATTAGCATGTGACAAGAAAAATAAATAACAACCGGAATAAGCATGTGACAAGCAACATAATGAACCACTTACTCTTTTCCCGTGGGCTCAATGAGCCACTTCTGCTCCTCAGTAGCAGGAACCTGCTTTGGTAGCTTTGCGTTGCCACACAGCCACCCCTTCGTGTCAACCCCCTTCCCGTCACCAACATCATCCCCGCCACCACCCTCCTCCTCGCCTGCCTCCCCCTCCCCAACCTCCTCCTCCTCCTCCTCCTCGCCTGCCTCCTCCTCCACCTCCTCCTCCTCCTCCTCCTCCTCACCTGCCTCACTAGAGGAGGGTACCTCACTAGAGGAGGGCCTCGAAGACAACACCCCTAAGTCGGTGAGGGTGCGCTCTTTCTGGCCGCGACCCCCTGTAGTGGCTCTCCCCCCAGCACCTCGTCCTCTAGAGGCTCTCCCCCCGCCCCCTCCTCCTCTAGGGGCACCTCTCCCTCGACCTCCCTGTGAGGAGTCATCGTCAAGTAGCTGAGGGGGAGGATTACGTGCTCGACCACTCCGACTAGGCAGGCCGACGACCTTGCGTAGGAAACCCACGCCGTCGGCCTTCCCCTTGCCCATGTTCCACAAACCTGCATTGAAAAGAGAAAAAGCAATTAGTAAATTAATGAAATGAAGGAAAAGGCATGATAATAAACACATTAATAAAAATGCATAAAAAGGCATATTCCTAAACTATAGAAAAAATACTTGACACGTACATCTGCTAGAACCCATATGAATCATCACTGTTGTAACCTCTTTCTCGGTCCGTCTCATCATCACTATCAATCATATCATCTTCATTGTCCGACGGAGGTGGAGGCTCTTCCTCGTCGTCAGCGTCTTCGTTTAAGTTTTCTAGCATAAGTATGTCATTTTCATTGACAATGGTCTCACCATCATTCCGTGCATCGTGGACATTTGGGTCCACATCATCATCACCCAATGGTCTAGCGTCATCGTTTCTAACCACATAATCATCATCATCATCAGGTTGCTCTTGATAGAACACTCCCTCGTATGTCATGGGGTTAATGTTGTAGTAATCGTCTTCATTCGGGTTTGGTAGCTTACCATGTGGCGACACCTTGAACACAACTTCCCAACCCTTTAGATACACTTTCTGGCATGGGTAAGGCAGATAATATACTTGTGTAGCTTGGGTAGCCGCAATGAAGAGATCGGCTCTGGCATAGATGGTTGATGGTTTAACTTCGACCAAACCAATGGAAGGCGTATGTTTTACCCCCTCCCACGGATTGAACCATCGGCATTTGAACACAGGCAGACTTAGGGTCTCACGCCCCTGGCGGAATTTAACCTCGTATATATTTTGTACCCTTCCGTAGTAGTCTACTGAATTTTGACCGGGGGTGTACACTCCAGTATTTATAGTTTTGGGATTGGGGCGGCTGTTTTGGTGCTCCTCTGTATGGAAGCGATACCCATTCACATCATACTTTTTAAATGTCATGACGGCAGGGTCAAAACCCATGGAAACCCATCTCAATTCATCATCCATAGATATGTTCAGATCTTTTCCCTACAAGTATAATGGAAATTGTTGCGTGCATTAGTTCGGTTAACTAATAAATGTTGAAGTAGGTATTTAATAGGGGAGTGTGGAAAATTACTTTCTCCATGAACCAAGCAACAAAATTTTTATGTCCAGGGTTTCCATGACGGAGAAGAGTAAGTGCCTCCGCCTCAGTAGGAGGATTCACTCCCGTCTATTCCTCTTGAACGAAATCACTAAAAAAAGATAAGCAGTGTTAGACCCGGACTAAGTGAACATGAAACATGATAATGTGGAAGACATAAAGGAATGGTGTAGTGGTATTACCTCATCCACACTTCCTCAACTTCCTTGATGTTGTGCAAGATATAGAACATGAGGTCCTCCCACTCTTGTCGTGGCATGTTATAAGATTTCGAGGCCCTAGCCCTCCCACCTTGCGCATTGAATAGATCGAGTCTGGGTTGATACTTGGGCTCTTCTATATTGTATCGAGGCACCTTGTTATGCAGATGGGGAACGTGGTCTGGATAGTATGATGTCCTGAGGTCTGACACCTCCTCTAGGATAACTGCCTCAGCTATGGAAGCTTCAATCTTAGCTTTGTTTCCACATTTCCGTCGGAGATGCTTGTTCTGCCTCTCAGGGCCGTACTGCCAGCGATTTTGCACAGGGCCCCCCAACAATACCTCGTTCGCGAGGTGCAGAATGAGATGTGTCATCGGAGTAAAGAAGCCTGGCGGAAAGATCTTCTCTAGCTTGACTATCAACTCCGGTGCCTTCTTATGCAACTTTTCAATCACCTCTTTACTTACTTCTTTAGCACAGAGCATGCGGAAGAAATGGCTAAGCTCGGCAAGCACTCGCCAAACATGCTCGGAGACATAGCCTCGAACCATCACCGGCATTATCCGCTCAATCCATACATGGTAGTCATGACTCTTCAGGCCGGTCACTTTGCCCGTTGAAAGATTGAATCCCTTACTTATATTCGATGCATAACCATCGGTGAACTTCAAAATTTGTTTCAGCCAGATAAGTACTTCTTTTTTTCTGGCGGTTTAAGGACAAAGTCAGCATCTGGCTTGAACCAGTTTTTTCGACCGCCTGTGGGAGGATTCATGTTCAGGCGTGGTCTATCACAAATTCTCTGTTGATCGGCTCTAGCTTTTACGTTATCCTTCGTCTTATCAGGAATGTTGAGGATCGTGTGGAAAAGGGACTCTGCCACATTCTTTTCGGTGTGCATCACATCAATATTGTAAGGAAGTTTGAGGTCCTTAAAATAGGGGAAGTTGTGAGAAGGGGGTAATGTGCGTCCAGTTGTGCGTCTCACCATATCCCTCGAAGCCTTTGGCCTTGGCTTTGCCTTTGCCTTTGACTTTAGGCTTGAGAGCTTTTAGCTGAGCAAGAACATCTGCCCCCGAAAATGTTGGAATCTCGGTTACTTCATGAACAACCCGGCCTTTCGTGAAGTTCTTCTTGTCTTCCCTGTTTGGATGGTCTGGAGGGAGGAACTGTCGATGCAGGTCAAAGGCTACATACTTGCCACCCTTACTCAGCCAAATCATTCGCAGAGCTTGCATGCACACTGGGCATGGCATCTTACCACTTGTACACCATCCGCAGAATAGAGCATAGCCGGGAAAGTCATGCATGCAATAGTGCAACCAAACTTTCATCAAGAAATTTCTCTGCAGATCCCGGTCGTATGTCAACCTCGGAAAGTACCAAGAATGGTGCAAAGCATCCACAAGCGGCTGCATAAACACACCCAATTGCTTCCCCGGGTAGTCAGGCCCCGGAATGATGAGCGACAAGAACATGGTCTTCCGTTGCATTAGGGTACCGGGAGGAAGATTGAGCGAAATTACAAACACAGGCCAGTAGCTGTATGGATTGGACGACATACCATATGGATTCAACCCATCACCTGATATGGCTATTCTGACATTCCCAGTCTCGGCTGCTTCCTCGGGGTATTCTTCATCGAATGACTTCCATGCTTCCCCTCCCGATGGATGTAAGATTTTTTTTGGATTGTACCTTATACCTTCCTTGTGCCACTTCATCATTTTGGCAGACTCCTTCGTGATGAAAAGGCGCTGCAGTCTTTTTATAAAATCAAGATACCGAAGAACCTTAACGGGGATGGTTAGCTGCTTTTTCTCACCATCCTCACCGACCACCTCAATGTACCGAGACGAACCGCACTTCCTACAGTACTTGTCATCCGCATACTCGTGCCTAAACAAAAGGCAATTCTTCGGGCAAACATCTATTTTCTCATAATCCATAGAGAGTGCCTTCATGATTTTCTTTGTATCGTACATGCTTTTCGGCAGTTCATGACCCTCAGGGAGGCTGTTAGCCCATACTCCCAGGAATGCTTCGAAGCATTTCTGGCTACAGTCGTACTCAGCCTTCACTGCAATCAGTTGCAAGATGGCATCCAGCTGAGATATTTTCGCACCCGCATAAAGAGGTTTCTTCGACGAGGCCAAGACCTCCAAGAAGGCCTATGTGGTTGCCTCCGGCTCCTCCGGTTCATTCTCTGAAGGTGTCGCATTTGCCGTTTCTGCAACAATGACATCATCTAGCATGTCCCTGACCCCGTCGTCCTCATATCCATCGATGCGTTGTCGCATCACCTCCTCTCTACCACGGTCCTGCTCGGCTATGTTTATCGGCGGCATGTCAAAGTTTGGCATATATCCGTGCGTGCGAAGGTGCTCACTCATGTCCGTCTGATTTCTACGGTGATGTCTGGCACATCTCGCACAGGGGCATGGTGGGATAATTCTCATTGGACGATGGAATATCTCCTTCAAATACACATCGGTTTTCGCGATCCACTCTGATGTTACTCGATTTCGACGGATAAAACCACTGTACATCCACTGATTATCTGCCATCCTCTGCTTTTTTGCAACCCACACAACATAATTAAGGATTCACTTAAATTAATCACATCAAATTTTCAGTTTCTACCGCGTTTAATCCACCTACATCTCTAATAGGTAAAGATGGGTCCTAATCCCACCCGAGGATATGTAGATTGAGTACGTTCTCCATTCTACCCCGTTCCGAGACAAAATTTCGGCAGCACCTCCCCGCTGTTCGCCAGATACACGTCTCGGCAAATAGCCGAGAGAATGTGCTCCGGAGAACAATGGGGAGGTGCTGCCGAAATCCTGTCTCAGAACGGGGTAGAACATGGAGAACATACCCAATCTACACATCCTCGGGCTGTCCATGGAAAACGCTGGACAATCCGAAAGAGCTGCGGTGATAAATATGCAATTGAACGCATATTTATCGATGCAACCCTTTCGGACGGGAGACGCCTAGGTTACGCCACTTGACTTGAGAATGAAATCTAGCGACATTATTCATAGCTCACCCTCGGCTGTAGAGGAAGTAGTTGAATAGTGGAGGGACAATCGGGGTCCAACAGCTCCTACGACGATCGCTCCACCGAGATGGAACACCACAGAACCTGCACCGTGACAAAATTTAAGAACATCGCCGTCATCATCTATCATCATGTAACAATCATCGAAGCATAAAAAAATAATCATCATCATCATTTATCATGATCCAACAATCATCATCATTTATCATCTCTTTCGTAAAAAATGGAAATCTGTCATTGTCATCATCTAAAAATTATCAAGGCATAAAAAAGCATTATCATCTATCATCAACATCATCATCTATCATCATTAACATCATAATCTATCATCATCTATCATCTATTTTTTTGCATTTCTTGCGTTTCTCACATTTCTAACTATCATCACATCATCTATCATCTAACTATCATCATACATAATGCATGCATTCATCCATATAACCATCTATCATCTAACTAAATTAAAAAAATTGCTTCAAAGAGGGAG
>NC_057794.1:569376080-569380242 GCF_018294505.1 Triticum aestivum
GAAGTCTAGCACAAATTGGGATACAGATCGAAAGAGGCACAGGCCTCCTGCCTGGGATCCTCCTAACTACTCCTGGTCGTCGTCAGCGGGCATCACGTAGTAGTAGGCACCTCCGGTGTAGTAGGAGTCGTCGTCGAAGGTGGCGTCTGGCTCCTGGGCTCCAACATCTGGTTGCGACAACCAAGTAGAAGGGATAGGGGGAAAGAGGGAGAAAGCAACCATGAGTACTCATACAAAGTACTCGCAAGCAAGGAGCTACACTACATATGTATGCATTGGTATCAACTGGAATAAGGCTATCATATGTGGACAGAACTGCAGAATGCCGAAATAAGAGGGGGATAACTAGTCCTTTCGAAGACTACGCTTCTGGCAGCCTCCGTCTTGCAGCATGTAGAAGAGAATAGACTGAAGTCCTCCAAGTAGCATCGCATAGCATAATCCTAACCGATGATCCTCCCCTCGTCGCCCTGTGAGAGAGCGATCACCGGTTGTATCTGGCACTTGGAAGGGTGTGTTTTATTAAGTATCTGGTTCTAGTTGTCATAAGGTCAAAGTACAACTCCAAGTCGTCCTGTTACCGAAGATCACGACTATTCGAATAGATTAACTTCCCTGCAGGGGTGCACCACATACCCCAACACGCTTGATCCCATTTGGCCGGACACACTTTTCGGAGTCATGCCCGGCCGCGAAAGATCAACACGTCGCAGCCCCACCTAGGCACAACAGAGAGGTCAGCACGCCGGTCTAAACCTAAGCGCACAGGGGTCTGGGCCCATCGCCCTTAGGACACCTGCACGTTGCGAACGCGGCCGGAAGCAGAACTAGCCCCCTTAATACAAGAGCAGGCTTACGTTCCAATCCGGCGCGCGCCGCTCAGTCGCTAACGTCACGAAGGCTTCGGCTGATACCACGATGCCGGGATACCCATAACTACTCCCGCGTAGATGGTTAGTGCGTATAGACCAAATGGCCAGACTCATATCAAATACCCAGATCTCGTTAAGCGTGTTAAGTATCCGCGAACGCTGACCAGGGCCAGGCCCACCTCTCTCCTAGGTGGTCTGAACCTGCCCTGTCGCTCCGCCTCAAAGATCCACTCGCGGGTGCTCCTACGAGTCGACCCGTCTTTAATCACCACATGTATCAAGTATAAAGTACATAGTATAAACCCGCGATCACCTCCCGAGTGATCACGGCCCGATAGAATAGCACAGCAGACGGACAAGAATGTAGGGCCACAGATGGAAATACTAGCACCCTATACTAAGCAAGTAGGATTGCAGGTAAAGGTATCAACAGTAGTAGCAAGGACAGGCTATGCATCAGGATAGGAATAACGTTTTTGGGCAGAGGAGCTGGAGGGGGAAAGTTGCGAGTTTGATATGTTAGGGGGTGCGTGGCGAACGAACGGGCTGCGTATCCGGGTTCGTCTCGTCGTTCTGAGCAACTTTCATGTACAAATTATTTTCATCCGACTTACGATTTATTTTCTATGAATTATTAAAGTTTTTACATCATTTCGGAAAAACAGAATTAATTTAAATAGATAACAGGGTTATGACATCATCATGACATCAGCATGATGTCAGTAGTCAACAGGGCTGTTGACTGGGTCAAACTTACATGTGGGGTCGTTCTGTCATAGAGCTAACTAAACTACCAGTTTTAATTAACTAAATTAGGTAGTTAGGCTAATTTAAACAGAGTTAATTAAGTTAATTTATTGATTTGCTAATTAATTAATTGATTAATTTTATTTGTTATTAAAATTCGTTCTAAACAGGGGGTGGGCCCCTGTGGTCAGTGGCACGAGGCCACGCCCTGGCTATGGCACACACACAGGGGGGCATCTATGGCCATGGTGTGGCCAGGGGAGGCACTGGCCGCGTCGAAGAGGCCGGCGAGCGAGGGCAGAGGCGAGCAGCGCCTGGCAGCGACGGCCGTGGCGGATGCGGCGCAGGCGGGCGGCGGTGTGCGCGTGTGGAGGAGGACGCGGTCGCTGTGGCGATGGTTGTGGCGAGCGGGAGCGAGGTGCCAGTGCAGGCCGCAGAGCACGGCGAGGTCGACGAGTGGGGAAGAGGGCGGCAGCGCGGTGGGGTAGAGCAGCAGCAGAGGGTCGGCCACGGCGCGGGTGCAACGCGTGCAGGCTGTAGTGGTGGAGGGCGAGTGCGGCCTGGAGCAGCGGGCACGACGTCGGGCGAGGCGGACGGTGTTCGACAGGGGGAGAGGGGAAGAGGAGGCCGAGGGCCTCACCGGCGATTGAGGGAAGCGAGGGCGGTGAGGTTCGTTGACGGCCGTTGAGGAGGAAGACGAGGACGATACGGCGAGGGAGGGGCGGTGGAGCGGCGCCGACATTGTGGCCGAGCACGGCGGCGACGGGTGGCGCGGGATTGATCCCCTCCCCGATCCAGAACCAGCCGAGTGGGAGGGGTCCGGGGAGGAGGACGAGTCGTCGGGCGAGGGGGTTCTCCGGCGAGGTGGGTCGCGGGGCGCCGTTGTCGGGGATCAGCGGTGGGGTCGGCGGTGGCGGTCGACGCGGGCGCCGGGGTCGAGGGGGAAGCGCCCCCGATCCAGAACGAGGGGAGAGAGTGGGGAAACGAGAGGGAGAGTGGGGATCGTGGGATGGGGGCGATGGGATCGGGGTCGAGTCCGATCCAGATCGTGGGGGCGGCGGGGAGGAGTGGGAGTGGTGCTAGGGTTGACTGGGAGGGGAGTCGGGTTAAGAAGCCATGGGGGGTGGGCCGGCCTGGTCGGGACTTGGCCCAGTTGGGTCGGGGGCTGCTGGGCCGGAGCCCTGGGGGGTTCTTTCCTCACTTTTTTTTGTGTTAGTTCTGTTTTTGTTTTGATTCTTTTTCTTATTTTCTTTTCTGTTTTATTTCTAGTTTCTTTTAATTTTTAGTTTTACAAAAATCACCCCTAGTACCTAATTTAGTATTTATAAACAAACTGTTGCACATCAATTCTTAACCCACAATAAAATATTTTTAATATTTATTAAAAAATCCAAGAGGTATTTGTTCAATTGTTTTCACTACGGTTTTAATTAGTTTAGAGCCCTTAAACAATTTATCAAGGTTTGGTTTCTCCATCGCATTTACACATGATTTATCTGACCCACCTTGAACATTTTGGTTTCATGGTTTGAAAACTTTTGTTGTTTGCCTATATTTTAAATTTGAATTTGAATCATTTTGAACTAGAGTGATTTTATCAACAGCAACCGAGGTGACGTGGCATCATTAGCAAAGGTTTACTGTAGCTTAATTATCCGGGCGTCACATCGCCGTCCGTGAGGGGGGGCCACGCCCCGGAGATGCGTCCCGCCTCTTCAGACATGCCACCACACCACCCCGCATGTATGAGGGCCCGGTGCGACGCTCCGGTGGCATTGCTACCCCCCAGTGCCCCCGTAACGCCTAACCCTGTAGCGTTTGACCACGGGATCTAGCCCTTTGACTTTGCACGGACGGGCTTTGACCAGTGGACCTCCCCACCCAGTTGTGTTAGGTCAGCCCATAGCAACACTTTGGAGCAACATCCGGGCCAGACCCACAGCAAGATCCCCTCCGTGTAGACCCCACGCGTCCGTTCCCCCCCTCCAGGTGCCGACAGCAAGGCCGTAGGCATAGATGGCAACCACTTTTTTCGAAAAAATAGTCCCACCTCGCCCAGGGACAAGCAATTTGACCTGCTTAAATAGTTCACTAATCCATACGTTATAAGTTCCACCCATAGCCCCACCCATAGCTACACCCCGACCCAACCCAACACTAGATTCCCTCCCGTTACACCGCACCCGCACCATCCCCCCCTCTAAGTGACAGTTGCTCTGCCTTCCGTGGAGGGGGGGCCACACCACGGAGCCCCAAGACGGGCGTCTACGACCCAACCCAACACTAGATTCCCTCCGGTTCCACCGCACCCACACCATCCCCCCTCCAAGTGACGGCAGCTCTGCCTTTCGTGGAGGGGGCCACACCATGGAGCCCCAAGACGGGCGTCTACGCATGCCAGAACACTTTCACACATGCATCGGGACCCGTGCGATGTTTCGGTGGCATAGCTACACCCCGAAGGCCACCCCGAATCCTAGTTGACGAGTAGATCTAGCCCTTTGACTTTCGCTGGGCGGGCTTTGACCGGTGGACTCTTCCAC
>NC_057794.1:569381883-569383654 GCF_018294505.1 Triticum aestivum
CCACCCCGAATCCTAGTTGACCAGTAGATCTAGCGTTTTGACTTTCGCCGGGCGGGCTTTGACCGGTGGACTCTTCCGCCTGGTTGCGATAGGTCAGCCCATAGCAACATCCCCGAACACGGTTTGGACCCAACCCAACACTAGATTCCCTCCGGTTCCACCGCACCCGCACCTTCCCCCCTCCAAGTGACGGCGGCTCTGCCTTCCGTGGAGGGGGCCACACCATGGAGCCCCAAGACGGGCGTCTACGCATGCCAGAACACTTCCACACATGCATCGGGACCCATGCGATGTTTCGGTAGCATACCTACACCCCGAAGGCCACCCCGAATCCCCCCTCTAACCAGATTCCCTCCATGTCGATCGTTTGCCCCCTCCGTGACACGGCGGCAGTGACGTCCATGAGGGGGGCAATCGATATACCATCGGGGCATGTTTTTTGTTTAGATAAGGCACATTTATGTTGTGAAAAAATACAAAATAATAAATATATAAACTAAAAATAAAAAAATAAAGGTATGCCGACGGCAAGGCCGTCGGCATAGCTGCGCACACGGAGCTACGATCCCACGGATCGATGACATGGCATTGCACGCGGATTGATGACGTGGCAGATAGCATGGGCTAGGACTATGCCGAGGCATAGCCGTCGGCATATCTCTGCCACACCACAGGCCCTCACTTCCTCGGATCGATGACGTGTCGACGGCGCGGATCGGTGATGTTAGCAATTCTATGCCGACGGCCTAGCCGTCGGCATAGTTATGCCGACGGCCGCCGTTATCCCCCGTCGGCGTAGTTTTGACGCCGTCAAACGGTCGCCGCTAATCGGGTAGGTGGGCCCTTTCTATGCCGACGGCCTCTTCTATGCCGACGGTCCCCGTAGGCGTACCGCGAGCTGTCCCGACGGCCGTAATATGCCGACGGCCCCCGTCGGCATAGATACACATATGCCGACGGCTATTCTACGCCTACGGCCTACCCTTGGCCGTCGGCATATGTCCATTTATGCCGACGGGCGCCGTCGGCATAGATGAGGCCGTCGGCAACTAGATAATTTCTGGTAGTGTGTACTTCCATTTTACTGGTTTAAATAGGCTATCGTCAAGAGATTACACCGAGAACAAGTGTGGTTTGCGCCTGCCGAATTTTCCCACATGAGGCGCACGTGACACATCAGTCCGCAAGTGCAAGTGCATGGCAAGTGGTCAGGTGAACAAGCCTTTTATCTACTAGTTTAGCCACCAGTAGCTGTGTACGTTTAGGTAAGTGGTGAGCCTGCAAGATCAAGATCAGGCTAGGGGAGGAGATGTAATGCAATGCAAACCCCCATGGCAGGCAGCATGTGATGAGGATGAGGAGGAATCAATTGAGATTCTTCTGCCTAATTTGGGTTCTTTGGTGGATGCCTGCCGAGTAGCAATCTGAGTGGCAGCAGGCAGCGATCTAAGCAAAATTGATATATTCCCTTCAACGGCATGCAACCGGCTAGTGAGGGGCGGTGGAGCGGCGCCGACGTTGTGGCCGAGCACGGCGGCGACGGGTGGCGCGGGATTGATCCCCTCCCCGATCCAGAACCAGCCGAGTGGGAGGGGTCCGGGGAGGAGGACGAGTCGTCGGGCGAGGGGGTTCTCCGGCGAGGTGGGTCGCGGGGCGCCGTTGTCGGGGATCAGCGGTGGGGTCGGCGGTGGCGGTCGACGCGGGCGCCGGGGTCGAGGGGGAAGCGCCCCCGATCCAGAACGAGGGGAGAGAGTGGGGAAACGAGAGGGAG
>NC_057794.1:569383664-569384343 GCF_018294505.1 Triticum aestivum
ACACTAGATTCCCTCCGGTTCCACCGCACCCACACCATCCCCCCCTCTAAGTGACGGCTGCTCTGCCTTCCGTGGAGGGGGGCCACACAACGGAGCCCCAAGACGGGCGTCTACACATGCCAGAACACTTCCACACATGCATCGGGACCCGTGCGATGTTTCGGTGGCATAGCTATACCCCGAAGGCCACCCCGAATCCCAGTTGACCAGTAGATCTAGCCCTTTGACTTTCATCGGACGGGCTTTGACCGGTGGACTCTTCCACCTGGTTGCGATAGGTCAGCCCATAGCAACATCCCCGAACACGGTCTGGACCCAACCCAACACTAGATTCCCTCCGGTTCCACCGCACCCGCACCATCCCCCCTCTAAGTGACGGCTGCTCTGCCTTCCGTGGAAGGGGGCCACACCACGGAGCCCCAAGACGGGCGTCTACGCATTCCAGAACACTTTCACACATGCATCGGGACCCGTGCAATGTTTCGGCGGCATAGCTACACCCCGAAGGCCACCCGGAATCCCAGTTGACCAGTAGATCTAGCCCTTTGACTTTCACCGGACGGGTTTGACCGGTGGACTCTTCCCCCTGGTTGTGATAGGTCAGCCCATAGCAACATCCCCGAACATGGTATGGACCCAACCCAACACTAGATTCCCTCCGGTTCCACCGCACCCGCAC